>NW_026707560.1:0-24472 GCF_902713425.1 Acipenser ruthenus
GACCTGTTGAAAAAAAAATAAATTTTGGCCAATTTTATTTCTTCATAATTTCGATGCCCGAGCTTTAGAAATAGCTTACAGGTTAACATGTCAAGAAAACACAATTTTATGATGATCAAAACTACCCAAATTTAGACACCTCCTTTTCTGAAAAAGTGGACAGGTCCGGACCTGTTGAAAAAAAATAAATTTTGGCCAATTTTATTTCTTCATAATTTCGATGCCCGAGCTTTAGAAATAGCTTACAGGTTAACATGTCAAGAAAACACAATTTTTTGATGATCAAAACTACCCAAATTTAGACACCTCCTTTTCTGAAAAAGTGGACAGTCCGTACCAGTTGAAAAAAAATAAATTTTGGCCAATTTTATTTTCTTCATAATTTCGATGCCCGAGCTTTAGAAATAGCTTACAGGTTAACATGTCAAGAAAACACAATTTTTGATGATCAAAACTACCCAAATTTAGACACCTCCTTTTCTGAAAAAGTGGACAGGTCCGGACCTTTTGAAAAAAATAAATTTTGGCCAATTTTATTTCTTCATAATTTCGATGCCCGAGCTTTAGAAATAGCTTACAGGTTAACATGTCAAGAAAACACAATTTTTTGATGATCAAAACTACCCAAATTTAGACACCTACTTTTCTGAAAAAGTGGACAGGTCCGGACCTGTTGAAAAAAAATTAATTTTGGCCAATTTTATTTCTTCATAATTTCGATGCCCGAGCTTTAGAAATAGCTTACAGGTTAACATGTCAAGAAAACACAATTTTTTGATGATCAAAACTACCCAAATTTAGACACCTCCTTTTCTGAAAAAGTGGACAGTCCGTACCAGTTGAAAAAAAATAAATTTTGGCCAATTTTATTTCTTCATAATTTCGATGCCCGAGCTTTAGAAATAGCTTACAGGTTAACATGTCAAGAAAACACAATTTTTGATGATCAAAACTACCCAAATTTAGACACCTCCTTTTCTGAAAAAGTGGACAGGTCCGGACCTGTTGAAAAAAAATAAATTTTGGCCAATTTTATTTCTTCATAATTTCGATGCCCGAGCTTTAGAAATAGCTTACAGGTTAACATGTCAAGAAAACACAATTTTTTGATGATCAAAACTACCCAAATTTAGACACCTCCTTTTCTGAAAAAGTGGACAGGTCCGGACCTGTTGAAAAAAAATAAATTTTGGCCAATTTTATTTCTTCATAATTTCGATGCCCGAGCTTTAGAAATAGCTTACAGGTTAACATGTCAAGAAAACACAATTTTTTGATGATCAAAACTACCCAAATTTAGACACCTCCTTTTCTGAAAAAGTGGACAGGTCCGGACCTGTTGAAAAAAAATAAATTTTGGCCAATTTTATTTCTTCATAATTTCGATGCCCGAGCTTTAGAAATAGCTTACAGGTTAACATGTCAAGAAAACACAATTTTTTGATGATCAAAACTACCCAAATTTAGACACCTCCTTTTCTGAAAAAGTGGACAGGTCCGGACCTGTTGAAAAAAAATAAATTTTGGCCAATTTTATTTCTTCATAATTTCGATGCCCGAGCTTTAGAAATAGCTTACAGGTTAACATGTCAAGAAAACACAATTTTTTGATGATCAAAACTACCCAAATTTAGGACACCTACTTTTTCTGAAAAAGTGGACAGGTCCGGACCTGTTGAAAAAAATTAAATTTTGGCCAATTTTATTTCTTCATAATTTCGATGCCCGAGCTTTAGAAATAGCTTACAGGTTAACATGTCAAGAAAACACAATTTTTTGATGATCAAAACTACCCAAATTTAGACACCTACTTTTCTGAAAAAGTGGACAGGTCCGGACCTGTTGAAAAAAATAAAATTTTGGCCAATTTTATTTCTTCATAATTTCGATGCCCGAGCTTTAGAAATAGCTTACAGGTTAACATGTCAAGAAAACACAATTTTTTGATGATCAAAACTACCCAAATTTAGACACCTCCTTTTCTGAAAAAGTGGACAGGTCCGGACCTGTTGAAAAAAAATAAATTTTGGCCATTTTTATTTCTTCATAATCTCGATGCCCGAGCTTTAGAAATAGCTTACAGGTTAACATGTCAAGAAAACACAATTTTTTGATGATCAAAACTACCCAAATTTAGACACCTACTTTTCTGAAAAAGTGGACAGGTCCAGACCTGTTGAAAAAAATTAAATTTTGGCCAATTTTATTTCTTCATAATTTCGATGCCCGAGCTTTAGAAATAGCTTACAGGTTAACATGTCAAGAAAACACAATTTTTTGATGATCAAAACTACCCCAAATTTAGACACCTCCTTTTCTGAAAAAGTGGACAGGTCCGGACCTGTTGAAAAAAAATAAATTTTGGCCAATTTTATTTCTTCATAATTTCGATGCCCGAGCTTTAGAAATAGCTTACAGGTTAACATGTCAAGAAAACACAATTTTTTGATGATCAAAACTACCCAAATTTAGACACCTCCTTTTCTGAAAAAGTGGACAGGTCCGGACCTGTTGAAAAAAAAATAAATTTTGGCCAATTTTATTTCTTCATAATTTCGATGCCCGAGCTTTAGAAATAGCTTACAGGTTAACATGTCAAGAAAACACAATTTTTTGATGATCAAAACTACCCAAATTTAGACACCTCCTTTTCTGAAAAAGTGGACAGGTCCAGACCTGTTGAAAAAAAAATAAATTTTGGCCAATTTTATTTCTTCATAATTTCGATGCCCGAGCTTTAGAAATAGCTTACAGGTTAACATGTCAAGAAAACACAATTTTTTGATGATCAAAACTACCCAAATTTAGACACCTCCTTTTCTGAAAAAGTGGACAGGTCCGGACCTGTTGAAAAAAAAATAAATTTTGGCCAATTTTATTTCTTCATAATTTCGATGCCCGAGCTTTAGAAATAGCTTACAGGTTAACATGTCAAGAAAACACAATTTTTTGATGATCAAAACTACCCAAATTTAGACACCTCCTTTTCTGAAAAAGTGGACAGGTCCGGACCTGTTGAAAAAAAATAAATTTTGGCCAATTTTATTTCTTCATAATTTCGATGCCCGAGCTTTAGAAATAGCTTACAGGTTAACATGTCAAGAAAACACAATTTTTTGATGATCAAAACTACCCAAATTTAGACACCTCCTTTTCTGAAAAAGTGGACAGGTCCAGACCTGTTGAAAAAAAATAAATTTTGGCCAATTTTATTTCTTCATAATTTCGATGCCCGAGCTTTAGAAATAGCTTACAGGTTAACATGTCAAGAAAACACAATTTTTTGATGATCAAAACTACCCAAATTTAGACACCTCCTTTTCTGAAAAAGTGGACAGGTCCGGACCTGTTGAAAAAAAATAAATTTTGGCCAATTTTATTTCTTCATAATTTCGATGCCCGAGCTTTAGAAATAGCTTACAGGTTAACATGTCAAGAAAACACAATTTTTTGATGATCAAAAACTACCCAAATTTAGACACCTCCTTTTCTGAAAAAGTGGACAGGTCCGGACCTGTTGAAAAAAAATTAATTTTGGCCAATTTTATTTCTTCATAATTTCGATGCCCGAGCTTTAGAAATAGCTTACAGGTTAACATGTCAAGAAAACACAATTTTTTGATGATCAAAACTACCCAAATTTAGACACCTCCTTTTCTGAAAAAGTGGACAGTCCGTACCAGTTGAAAAAAAAATAAATTTTGGCCAATTTTATTTCTTCATAATTTCGATGCCCGAGCTTTAGAAATAGCTTACAGGTTAACATGTCAAGAAAACACAATTTTTGATGATCAAAACTACCCAAATTTAGACACCTCCTTTTCTGAAAAAGTGGACAGGTCCGGACCTGTTGAAAAAAAATAAATTTTGGCCAATTTTATTTCTTCATAATTTCGATGCCCGAGCTTTAGAAATAGCTTACAGGTTAACATGTCAAGAAAACACAATTTTTTGATGATCAAAACTACCCAAATTTAGACACCTCCTTTTCTGAAAAAGTGGACAGGTCCGGACCTGTTGAAAAAAAAATAAATTTTGGCCAATTTTATTTCTTCATAATTTCGATGCCCGAGCTTTAGAAATAGCTTACAGGTTAACATGTCAAGAAAACACAATTTTTTGATGATCAAAACTACCCAAATTTAGACACCTCCTTTTCTGAAAAAGTGGACAGTCCGTACCAGTTGAAAAAAAATAAATTTTGGCCAATTTTATTTCTTCATAATTTCGATGCCCGAGCTTTAGAAATAGCTTACAGGTTAACATGTCAAGAAAACACAATTTTTTGATGATCAAAACTACCCAAATTTAGACACCTCCTTTTCTGAAAAAGTGGACAGGTCCGGACCTGTTGAAAAAAAATAAATTTTGGCCAATTTTATTTCTTCATAATTTCGATGCCCGAGCTTTAGAAATAGCTTACAGGTTAACATGTCAAGAAAACACAATTTTTTGATGATCAAAACTACCCAAATTTAGACACCTCCTTTTCTGAAAAAGTGGACAGTCCGTACCAGTTGAAAAAAAATAAATTTTGGCCAATTTTATTTCTTCATAATTTCGATGCCCGAGCTTTAGAAATAGCTTACAGGTTAACATGTCAAGAAAACACAATTTTTGATGATCAAAACTACCCAAATTTAGACACCTCCTTTTCTGAAAAAGTGGACAGGTCCGGACCTTTTGAAAAAAATAAATTTTGGCCAATTTTATTTCTTCATAATTTCGATGCCCGAGCTTTAGAAATAGCTTACAGGTTAACATGTCAAGAAAACACAATTTTTTGATGATCAAAACTACCCAAATTTAGACACCTACTTTTCTGAAAAAGTGGACAGGTCCGGACCTGTTGAAAAAAAATTAATTTTGGCCAATTTTATTTCTTCATAATTTCGATGCCCGAGCTTTAGAAATAGCTTACAGGTTAACATGTCAAGAAAACACAATTTTTTGATGATCAAAACTACCCAAATTTAGACACCTCCTTTTCTGAAAAAGTGGACAGTCCGTACCAGTTGAAAAAAAATAAATTTTGGCCAATTTTATTTCTTCATAATTTCGATGCCCGAGCTTTAGAAATAGCTTACAGGTTAACATGTCAAGAAAACACAATTTTTGATGATCAAAACTACCCAAATTTAGACACCTCCTTTTCTGAAAAAGTGGACAGGTCCGGACCTGTTGAAAAAAAATAAATTTTGGCCAATTTTATTTCTTCATAATTTCGATGCCCGAGCTTTAGAAATAGCTTACAGGTTAACATGTCAAGAAAACACAATTTTTTGATGATCAAAACTACCCAAATTTAGACACCTCCTTTTCTGAAAAAGTGGACAGGTCCGGACCTGTTGAAAAAAAATAAATTTTGGCCAATTTTATTTCTTCATAATTTCGATGCCCGAGCTTTAGAAATAGCTTACAGGTTAACATGTCAAGAAAACACAATTTTTTGATGATCAAAACTACCCAAATTTAGACACCTCCTTTTCTGAAAAAGTGGACAGGTCCAGACCTGTTGAAAAAAAATAAATTTTGGCCAATTTTATTTCTTCATAATTTCGATGCCCGAGCTTTAGAAATAGCTTACAGGTTAACATGTCAAGAAAACACAATTTTTTGATGATCAAAACTACCCAAATTTAGACACCTCCTTTTCTGAAAAAGTGGACAGGTCCGGACCTGTTGAAAAAAAATAAATTTTGGCCAATTTTATTTCTTCATAATTTCGATGCCCGAGCTTTAGAAATAGCTTACAGGTTAACATGTCAAGAAAACACAATTTTTTGATGATCAAAACTACCCAAATTTAGACACCTCCTTTTCTGAAAAAGTGGACAGGTCCGGACCTGTTGAAAAAAAATAAATTTTGGCCATTTTTATTTCTTCATAATCTCGATGCCCGAGCTTTAGAAATAGCTTACAGGTTAACATGTCAAGAAAACACAATTTTTTGATGATCAAAACTACCCAAATTTAGACACCTACTTTTCTGAAAAAGTGGACAGGTCCGGACCTGTTGAAAAAAAAAAAATTTTGGCCAATTTTATTTCTTCATAATTTCGATGCCCGAGCTTTAGAAATAGCTTACAGGTTAACATGTCAAGAAAACACAATTTTTTGATGATCAAAACTACCCAAATTTAGACACCTCCTTTTCTGAAAAAGTGGACAGTTCCGGACCTGTTGAAAAAAAATAAATTTTGGCCAATTTTATTTCTTCATAATTTCGATGCCCGAGCTTTAGAAATAGCTTACAGGTTAACATGTCAAGAAAACACAATTTTTTGATGATCAAAACTACCCAAATTTAGACACCTCCTTTTCTGAAAAAGTGGACAGGTCCAGACCTGTTGAAAAAAAATAAATTTTGGCCAATTTTATTTCTTCATAATTTCGATGCCCGAGCTTTAGAAATAGCTTACAGGTTAACATGTCAAGAAAACACAATTTTTTGATGATCAAAACTACCCAAATTTAGACACCTCCTTTTCTGAAAAAGTGGACAGGTCCGGACCTGTTGAAAAAAAATAAATTTTGGCCAATTTTATTTCTTCATAATTTCGATGCCCGAGCTTTAGAAATAGCTTACAGGTTAACATGTCAAGAAAACACAATTTTTTGATGATCAAAACTACCCAAATTTAGACACCTCCTTTTCTGAAAAAGTGGACAGGTCCGGACCAGTTGAAAAAAAATAAATTTTGGCCAATTTTATTTCTTCATAATTTCGATGCCCGAGCTTTAGAAATAGCTTACAGGTTAACATGTCAAGAAAACACAATTTTTTGATGATCAAAACTACCCAAATTTAGACACCTCCTTTTCTGAAAAAGTGGACAGGTCCAGACCTGTTGAAAAAAAATAAATTTTGGCCAATTTTATTTCTTCATAATTTCGATGCCCGAGCTTTAGAAATAGCTTACAGGTTAACATGTCAAGAAAACACAATTTTTTGATGATCAAAACTACCCAAATTTAGACACCTACTTTTCTGAAAAAGTGGACAGGTCCGGACCTGTTGAAAAAAAATTAATTTTGGCCAATTTTATTTCTTCATAATTTCGATGCCCGAGCTTTAGAAATAGCTTACAGGTTAACATGTCAAGAAAACACAATTTTTTGATGATCAAAACTACCCAAATTTAGACACCTCCTTTTCTGAAAAAGTGGACAGGTCCGGACCTGTTGAAAAAAATAAAATTTTGGCCAATTTTATTTCTTCATAATTTCGATGCCCGAGCTTTAGAAATAGCTTACAGGTTAACATGTCAAGAAAACACAATTTTTTGATGATCAAAACTACCCAAATTTAGACACCTCCTTTTCTGAAAAAGTGGACAGGTCCGGACCTGTTGAAAAAAATTAAATTTTGGCCAATTTTATTTCTTCATAATTTCGATGCCCGAGCTTTAGAAATAGCTTACAGGTTAACATGTCAAGAAAACACAATTTTTTGATGATCAAAACTACCCAAATTTAGACACCTCCTTTTCTGAAAAAGTGGACAGGTCCGGACCTGTTGAAAAAAATTAAATTTTGGCCAATTTTATTTCTTCATAATTTCGATGCCCGAGCTTTAGAAATAGCTTACAGGTTAACTGTCAAGAAAACACAATTTTTTGATGATCAAAACTACCCAAATTTAGACACCTCCTTTTCTGAAAAAGTGGACAGGTCCGGACCTTTTGAAAAAAATAAATTTTGGCCAATTTTATTTCTTCATAATTTCGATGCCCGAGCTTTAGAAATAGCTTACAGGTTAACATGTCAAGAAAACACAATTTTTTGATGATCAAAACTACCCAAATTTAGACACCTACTTTTCTGAAAAAGTGGACAGGTCCGGACCTGTTGAAAAAAAATAAATTTTGGCCAATTTTATTTCTTCATAATTTCGATGCCCGAGCTTTAGAAATAGCTTACAGGTTAACATGTCAAGAAAACACAATTTTTTGATGATCAAAACTACCCAAATTTAGACACCTACTTTTCTGAAAAAGTGGACAGGTCCGGACCTGTTGAAAAAAATAAATTTTGGCCAATTTTATTTCTTCATAATTTCGATGCCCGAGCTTTAGAAATAGCTTACAGGTTAACATGTCAAGAAAACACAATTTTTTGATGATCAAAACTACCCAAATTTAGACACCTCCTTTTCTGAAAAAGTGGACAGGTCTGGACCTGTTGAAAAAAAATTAATTTTGGCCAATTTTATTTCTTCATAATTTCGATGCCCGAGCTTTAGAAATAGCTTACAGGTTAACATGTCAAGAAAACACAATTTTTTGATGATCAAAACTACCCAAATTTAGACACCTCCTTTTCTGAAAATGTGGACAGGTCCGGACCAGATGAAAAAAAATAAATTTTGGCCAATTTTATTTCTTCATAATTTCGATGCCCGAGCTTTAGAAATAGCTTACAGGTTAACATGTCAAGAAAACACAATTTTTTGATGATCAAAACTACCCAAATTTAGACACCTCCTTTTCTGAAAAAGTGTACAGGTCCGGACCTTTTGAAAAAAATAAATTTTGGCCAATTTTATTTCTTCATAATTTCGATGCCCGAGCTTTAGAAATAGCTTACAGGTTAACATGTCAAGAAAACACAATTTTTTGATGATCAAAACTACCCAAATTTAGACACCTACTTTTCTGAAAAAGTGGACAGGTCCGGACCTGTTGAAAAAAAATAAATTTTGGCCAATTTTATTTCTTCATAATTTCGATGCCCGAGCTTTAGAAATAGCTTACAGGTTAACATGTCAAGAAAACACAATTTTTTGATGATCAAAACTACCCAAATTTAGACACCTACTTTTCTGAAAAAGTGGACAGGTCCGGACTTGTTGAAAAAAATAAATTTTGGCCAATTTTATTTCTTCATAATTTCGATGCCCGAGCTTTAGAAATAGCTTACAGGTTAACATGTCAAGAAAACACAATTTTTTGATGATCAAAACTACCCAAATTTAGACACCTCCTTTTCTGAAAAAGTGGACAGGTCCGGACCTTTTGAAAAAAATAAATTTTGGCCAACTTTATTTCTTCATAATTTCGATGCCCGAGCTTTAGAAATAGCTTACAGGTTAACATGTCAAGAAAACACAATTTTTTGATGATCAAAACTACCCAAATTTAGACACCTCCTTTTCTGAAAATGTGGACAGGTCCGGACCAGATGAAAAAAAATAAATTTTGGCCAATTTTATTTCTTCATAATTTCGATGCCCGAGCTTTAGAAATAGCTTACAGGTTAACATGTCAAGAAAACACAATTTTTTGATGATCAAAACTACCCAAATTTAGACACCTCCTTTTCTGAAAAAGTGGACAGGTCCGGACCTTTTGAAAAAAATAAATTTTGGCCAATTTTATTTCTTCATAATTTCGATGCCCGAGCTTTAGAAATAGCTTACAGGTTAACATGTCAAGAAAACACAATTTTTTGATGATCAAAACTACCCAAATTTAGACACCTACTTTTCTGAAAAAGTGGACAGGTCCGGACCTGTTGAAAAAAAATAAATTTTGGCCAATTTTATTTCTTCATAATTTCGATGCCCGAGCTTTAGAAATAGCTTACAGGTTAACATGTCAAGAAAACACAATTTTTTGATGATCAAAACTACCCAAATTTAGACACCTACTTTTCTGAAAAAGTGGACAGGTCCGGACTTGTTGAAAAAAATAAATTTTGGCCAATTTTATTTCTTCATAATTTCGATGCCCGAGCTTTAGAAATAGCTTACAGGTTAACATGTCAAGAAAACACAATTTTTTGATGATCAAAACTACCCAAATTTAGACACCTCCTTTTCTGAAAAAGTGGACAGGTCCGGACCTTTTGAAAAAAATAAATTTTGGCCAACTTTATTTCTTCATAATTTCGATGCCCGAGCTTTAGAAATAGCTTACAGGTTAACATGTCAAGAAAACACAATTTTTTGATGATCAAAACTACCCAAATTTAGACACCTCCTTTTCTGAAAAAGTGGACAGGTCCGGACCTGTTGAAAAAAATAAAATTTTGGCCAATTTTATTTCTTCATAATTTCGATGCCCGAGCTTTAGAAATAGCTTACAGGTTAACATGTCAAGAAAACACAATTTTTTGATGATCAAAACTACCCAAATTTAGACACCTCCTTTTCTGAAAAAGTGGACAGGTCCGGACCTTTTGAAAAAAATAAATTTTGGCCAATTTTATTTCTTCATAATTTCGATGCCCGAGCTTTAGAAATAGCTTACAGGTTAACATGTCAAGAAAACACAATTTTTTGATGATCAAAACTACCCAAATTTAGACACCTACTTTTCTGAAAAAGTGGACAGGTCCGGACCTGTTGAAAAAAATAAATTTTGGCCAATTTTATTTCTTCATAATTTCGATGCCCGAGCTTTAGAAATAGCTTACAGGTTAACATGTCAAGAAAACACAATTTTTTGATGATCAAAACTACCCAAATTTAGACACCTCCTTTTCTGAAAAAGTGGACAGGTCCGTACCAGTTGAAAAAAAATAAATTTTGGCCAATTTTATTTCTTCATAATTTCGATGCCCGAGCTTTAGAAATAGCTTACAGGTTAACATGTCAAGAAAACACAATTTTTTGATGATCAAAACTACCCAAATTTAGACACCTCCTTTTCTGAAAAAGTGGACAGGTCCGGACCTGTTGAAAAAAATTAAATTTTGGCCAATTTTATTTCTTCATAATTTCGATGCCCGAGCTTTAGAAATAGCTTACAGGTTAACATGTCAAGAAAACACAATTTTTTGATGATCAAAACTACCCAAATTTAGACACCTACTTTTCTGAAAAAGTGGACAGGTCCGGACCTGTTGAAAAAAATAAAATTTTGGCCAATTTTATTTCTTCATAATTTCGATGCCCGAGCTTTAGAAATAGCTTACAGGTTAACATGTCAAGAAAACACAATTTTTTGATGATCAAAACTACCCAAATTTAGACACCTCCTTTTCTGAAAAAGTGAACAGGTCCGGACCTTTTGAAAAAAATAAATTTTGGCCAATTTTATTTCTTCATAATTTCGATGCCCGAGCTTTAGAAATAGCTTACAGGTTAACATGTCAAGAAAACACAATTTTTTGATGATCAAAACTACCCAAATTTAGACACCTACTTTTCTGAAAAAGTGGACAGGTCCGGACCTGTTGAAAAAAAATAAATTTTGGCCAATTTTATTTCTTCATAATTTCGATGCCCGAGCTTTAGAAATAGCTTACAGGTTAACATGTCAAGAAAACACAATTTTTTGATGATCAAAACTACCCAAATTTAGACACCTCCTTTTCTGAAAAAGTGGACAGGTCCGGACCTGTTGAAAAAAATAAATTTTGGCCAATTTTATTTCTTCATAATTTCGATGCCCGAGCTTTAGAAATAGCTTACAGGTTAACATGTCAAGAAAACACAATTTTTTGATGATCAAAACTACCCAAATTTAGACACCTACTTTTCTGAAAAAGTGGACAGGTCCGGACCTTTTGAAAAAAATAAATTTTGGCCAACTTTATTTCTTCATAATTTCGATGCCCGAGCTTTAGAAATAGCTTACAGGTTAACATGTCAAGAAAACACAATTTTTTGATGATCAAAACTACCCAAATTTAGACACCTCCTTTTCTGAAAAAGTGGACAGGTCCGGACCTGTTGAAAAAAATTAAATTTTGGCCAATTTTATTTCTTCATAATTTCGATGCCCGAGCTTTAGAAATAGCTTACAGGTTAACATGTCAAGAAAACACAATTTTTTGATGATCAAAACTACCCAAATTTAGACACCTCCTTTTCTGAAAAAGTGGACAGGTCCGGACCTTTTGAAAAAAATTAAATTTTGGCCAATTTTATTTCTTCATAATTTCGATGCCCGAGCTTTAGAAATAGCTTACAGGTTAACATGTCAAGAAAACACAATTTTTTGATGATCAAAACTACCCAAATTTAGACACCTCCTTTTCTGAAAAAGTGGACAGGTCCGGACCTGTTGAAAAAAATAAAATTTTGGCCAATTTTATTTCTTCATAATTTCGATGCCCGAGCTTTAGAAATAGCTTACAGGATAACATGTCAAGAAAACACAATTTTTTGATGATCAAAACTACCCAAATTTAGACACCTCCTTTTCTGAAAAAGTGGACAGGTCCGGACCTGTTGAAAAAAATTAAATTTTGGCCAATTTTATTTCTTCATAATTTCGATGCCCGAGCTTTAGAAATAGCTTACAGGTTAACATGTCAAGAAAACACAATTTTTTGATGATCAAAACTACCCAAATTTAGACACCTCCTTTTCTGAAAAAGTGGACAGGTCCGGACCTTTTGAAAAAAATAAATTTTGGCCAATTTTATTTCTTCATAATTTCGATGCCCGAGCTTTAGAAATAGCTTACAGGTTAACATGTCAAGAAAACACAATTTTTTGATGATCAAAACTACCCAAATTTAGACACCTCCTTTTCTGAAAAAGTGGACAGGTCCGGACCTGTTGAAAAAAATAAATTTTGGCCAATTTTATTTCTTCATAATTTCGATGCCCGAGCTTTAGAAATAGCTTACAGGTTAACATGTCAAGAAAACACAATTTTTTGATGATCAAAACTACCCAAATTTAGACACCTACTTTTCTGAAAAAGTGGACAGGTCCGGACCTGTTGAAAAAAAATAAAATTTTGGCCAATTTTATTTCTTCATAATTTCGATGCCCGAGCTTTAGAAATAGCTTACAGGTTAACATGTCAAGAAAACACAATTTTTTGATGATCAAAACTACCCAAATTTAGACACCTCCTTTTCTGAAAAAGTGGACAGGTCCGGACCTGTTGAAAAAAATTAAATTTTGGCCAATTTTATTTCTTCATAATTTCGATGCCCGAGCTTTAGAAATAGCTTACAGGTTAACATGTCAAGAAAACACAATTTTTTGATGATCAAAACTACCCAAATTTAGACACCTCCTTTTCTGAAAAAGTGGACAGGTCCGGACCTGTTGAAAAAAATTAAATTTTGGCCAATTTTATTTCTTCATAATTTCGATGCCCGAGCTTTAGAAATAGCTTACAGGTTAACATGTCAAGAAAACACAATTTTTTGATGATCAAAACTACCCAAATTTAGACACCTCCTTTTCTGAAAAAGTGGACAGGTCCGGACCTGTTGAAAAAAATAAATTTTGGCCAATTTTATTTCTTCATAATTTCGATGCCCGAGCTTTAGAAATAGCTTACAGGTTAACATGTCAAGAAAACACAATTTTTTGATGATCAAAACTACCCAAATTTAGACACCTACTTTTCTGAAAAAGTGGACAGGTCCGGACCTGTTGAAAAAAAATAAATTTTGGCCAATTTTATTTCTTCATAATTTCGATGCCCGAGCTTTAGAAATAGCTTACAGGTTAACATGTCAAGAAAACACAATTTTTTGATGATCAAAACTACCCAAATTTAGACACCTACTTTTCTGAAAAAGTGGACAGGTCCGGACCTGTTGAAAAAAATTAAATTTTGGCCAATTTTATTTCTTCATAATTTCGATGCCCGAGCTTTAGAAATAGCTTACAGGTTAACATGTCAAGAAAACACAATTTTTTGATGATCAAAACTACCCAAATTTAGACACCTCCTTTTCTGAAAAAGTGGACAGGTCCGGACCTTTTGAAAAAAATAAATTTTGGCCAATTTTATTTCTTCATAATTTCGATGCCCGAGCTTTAGAAATAGCTTACAGGTTAACATGTCAAGAAAACACCATTTTTTGATGATCAAAACTACCCAAATTTAGACACCTCCTTTTCTGAAAAAGTGGACAGGTCCGGACCTGTTGAAAAAAATTAAATTTTGGCCAATTTTATTTCTTCATAATTTCGATGCCCGAGCTTTAGAAATAGCTTACAGGTTAACATGTCAAGAAAACACAATTTTTTGATGATCAAAACTACCCAAATTTAGACACCTCCTTTTCTGAAAAAGTGGACAGGTCCGGACCTGTTGAAAAAAATTAAATTTTGGCCAATTTTATTTCTTCATAATTTCGATGCCCGAGCTTTAGAAATAGCTTACAGGTTAACATGTCAAGAAAACACAATTTTTTGATGATCAAAACTACCCAAATTTAGACACCTCCTTTTCTGAAAAAGTGGACAGGTCCGGACCTGTTGAAAAAAATTAAATTTTGGCCAATTTTATTTCTTCATAATTTCGATGCCCGAGCTTTAGAAATAGCTTACAGGTTAACATGTCAAGAAAACACAATTTTTTGATGATCAAAACTACCCAAATTTAGACACCTCCTTTTCTGAAAAAGTGGACAGGTCCGGACCTGTTGAAAAAAAATAAATTTTGGCCAATTTTATTTCTTCATAATTTCGATGCCCGAGCTTTAGAAATAGCTTACAGGTTAACATGTCAAGAAAACACAATTTTTTGATGATCAAAACTACCCAAATTTAGACACCTCCTTTTCTGAAAAAGTGGACAGGTCCGGACCTGTTGAAAAAAATTAAATTTTGGCCAATTTTATTTCTTCATAATTTCGATGCCCGAGCTTTAGAAATAGCTTACAGGTTAACATGTCAAGAAAACACAATTTTTTGATGATCAAAACTACCCAAATTTAGACACCTCCTTTTCTGAAAAAGTGGACAGGTCCGGACCTGTTGAAAATAATTAAATTTTGGCCAATTTTATTTCTTCATAATTTCGATGCCCGAGCTTTAGAAATAGCTTACAGGTTAACATGTCAAGAAAACACAATTTTTTGATGATCAAAACTACCCAAATTTAGACACCTCCTTTTCTGAAAAAGTGGACAGGTCCGGACCTGTTGAAAAAAATTAAATTTTGGCCAATTTTATTTCTTCATAATTTCGATGCCCGAGCTTTAGAAATAGCTTACAGGTTAACATGTCAAGAAAACACAATTTTTTGATGATCAAAACTACCCAAATTTAGACACCTCCTTTTCTGAAAAAGTGGACAGGTCCGGACCTGTTGAAAAAAAATAAATTTTGGCCAATTTTATTTCTTCATAATTTCGATGCCCGAGCTTTAGAAATAGCTTACAGGTTAACATGTCAAGAAAACACAATTTTTTGATGATCAAAACTACCCAAATTTAGACACCTACTTTTCTGAAAAAGTGGACAGGTCCGGACCTGTTGAAAAAAAATAAATTTTGGCCAATTTTATTTCTTCATAATTTCGATGCCCGAGCTTTAGAAATAGCTTACAGGTTAACATGTCAAGAAAACACAATTTTTTGATGATCAAAACTACCCAAATTTAGACACCTCCTTTTCTGAAAAAGTGGACAGTTCCGGACCTGTTGAAAAAAAATAAATTTTGGCCAATTTTATTTCTTCATAATTTCGATGCCCGAGCTTTAGAAATAGCTTACAGGTTAACATGTCAAGAAAACACAATTTTTTGATGATCAAAACTACCCAAATTTAGACACCTCCTTTTCTGAAAAAGTGGACAGGTCCGGACCTGTTGAAAAAAAATAAATTTTGGCCAATTTTATTTCTTCATAATTTCGATGCCCGAGCTTTAGAAATAGCTTACAGGTTAACATGTCAAGAAAACACAATTTTTTGATGATCAAAACTACCCAAATTTAGACACCTCCTTTTCTGAAAAAGTGGACAGGTCCGGACCTTTTGAAAAAATTAAATTTTGGCCAATTTTATTTCTTCATAATTTCGATGCCCGAGCTTTAGAAATAGCTTACAGGTTAACATGTCAAGAAAACACAATTTTTTGATGATCAAAACTACCCAAATTTAGACACCTCCTTTTCTGAAAAAGTGGACAGGTCCGGACCTGTTGAAAAAAAATAAATTTTGGCCAATTTTATTTCTTCATAATTTCGATGCCCGAGCTTTAGAAATAGCTTACAGGTTAACATGTCAAGAAAACACAATTTTTTGATGATCAAAACTACCCAAATTTAGACACCTCCTTTTCTGAAAAAGTGGACAGGTCCGGACCTGTTGAAAAAAAATAAATTTTGGCCAATTTTATTTCTTCATAATTTCGATGCCCGAGCTTTAGAAATAGCTTACAGGTTAACATGTCAAGAAAACACAATTTTTTGATGATCAAAACTACCCAAATTTAGACACCTACTTTTCTGAAAAAGTGGACAGGTCCGGACCTGTTGAAAAAAATTAAATTTTGGCCAATTTTATTTCTTCATAATTTCGATGCCCGAGCTTTAGAAATAGCTTACAGGTTAACATGTCAAGAAAACACAATTTTTTGATGATCAAAACTACCCAAATTTAGACACCTCCTTTTCTGAAAAAGTGGACAGGTCCGGACCTTTTGAAAAAAATAAATTTTGGCCAATTTTATTTCTTCATAATTTCGATGCCCGAGCTTTAGAAATAGCTTACAGGTTAACATGTCAAGAAAACACAATTTTTTGATGATCAAAACTACCCAAATTTAGACACCTCCTTTTCTGAAAAAGTGGACAGGTCCGGACCTGTTGAAAAAAAATAAATTTTGGCCAATTTTATTTCTTCATAATTTCGATGCCCGAGCTTTAGAAATAGCTTACAGGTTAACATGTCAAGAAAACACAATTTTTTGATGATCAAAACTACCCAAATTTAGACACCTCCTTTTCTGAAAAAGTGGACAGGTCCGGACCTGTTGAAAAAAATTAAATTTTGGCCAATTTTATTTCTTCATAATTTCGATGCCCGAGCTTTAGAAATAGCTTACAGGTTAACATGTCAAGAAAACACAATTTTTTGATGATCAAAACTACCCAAATTTAGACACCTCCTTTTCTGAAAAAGTGGACAGGTCCGGACCTTTTGAAAAAATTAAATTTTGGCCAATTTTATTTCTTCATAATTTCGATGCCCGAGCTTTAGAAATAGCTTACAGGTTAACATGTCAAGAAAACACAATTTTTTGATGATCAAAACTACCCAAATTTAGACACCTCCTTTTCTGAAAAAGTGGACAGGTCCGGACCTGTTGAAAAAAAATAAATTTTGGCCAATTTTATTTCTTCATAATTTCGATGCCCGAGCTTTAGAAATAGCTTACAGGTTAACATGTCAAGAAAACACAATTTTTTGATGATCAAAACTACCCAAATTTAGACACCTCCTTTTCTGAAAAAGTGGACAGGTCCGGACCTTTTGAAAAAATTAAATTTTGGCCAATTTTATTTCTTCATAATTTCGATGCCCGAGCTTTAGAAATAGCTTACAGGTTAACATGTCAAGAAAACACAATTTTTTGATGATCAAAACTACCCAAATTTAGACACCTCCTTTTCTGAAAAAGTGGACAGGTCCGGACCTTTTGAAAAAATTAAATTTTGGCCAATTTTATTTCTTCATAATTTCGATGCCAGAGCTTTAGAAATAGCTTACAGGTTAACATGTCAAGAAAACACAATTTTTTGATGATCAAAACTACCCAAATTTAGACACCTCCTTTTCTGAAAAAGTGGACAGGTCCGGACCTGTTGAAAAAAAATAAATTTTGGCCAATTTTATTTCTTCATAATTTCGATGCCCGAGCTTTAGAAATAGCTTACAGGTTAACATGTCAAGAAAACACAATTTTTTGATGATCAAAACTACCCAAATTTAGACACCTCCTTTTCTGAAAAAGTGGACAGGTCCGGACCTTTTGAAAAAAATAAATTTTGGCCAATTTTATTTCTTCATAATTTCGATGCCCGAGCTTTAGAAATAGCTTACAGGTTAACATGTCAAGAAAACACAATTTTTTGATGATCAAAACTACCCAAATTTAGACACCTACTTTTCTGAAAAAGTGGACAGGTCCGGACCTGTTGAAAAAAATTAAATTTTGGCCAATTTTATTTCTTCATAATTTCGATGCCCGAGCTTTAGAAATAGCTTACAGGTTAACATGTCAAGAAAACACAATTTTTTGATGATCAAAACTACCCAAATTTAGACACCTCCTTTTCTGAAAAAGTGGACAGGTCCGGACCTGTTGAAAAAAATTAAATTTTGGCCAATTTTATTTCTTCATAATTTCGATGCCCGAGCTTTAGAAATTGCTTACAGGTTAACATGTCAAGAAAACACATTTTTTTGATGATCAAAACTACCCAAATTTAGACACCTCCTTTTCTGAAAAAGTGGACAGGTCCGGACCTGTTGAAAAAAATTAAATTTTGGCCAATTTTATTTCTTCATAATTTCGATGCCCGAGCTTTAGAAATAGCTTACAGGTTAACATGTCAAGAAAACACAATTTTTTGATGATCAAAACTACCCAAATTTAGACACCTCCTTTTCTGAAAAAGTGGACAGGTCCGGACCTGTTGAAAAAAATTAAATTTTGGCCAATTTTATTTCTTCATAATTTCGATGCCCGAGCTTTAGAAATAGCTTACAGGTTAACATGTCAAGAAAACACAATTTTTTGATGATCAAAACTACCCAAATTTAGACACCTCCTTTTCTGAAAAAGTGGACAGGTCCGGACCTGTTGAAAAAAATTAAATTTTGGCCAATTTTATTTCTTCATAATTTCGATGCCCGAGCTTTAGAAATAGCTTACAGGTTAACATGTCAAGAAAACACAATTTTTTGATGATCAAAACTACCCAAATTTAGACACCTCCTTTTCTGAAAAAGTGGACAGGTCTGGACCTGTTGAAAAAAATTAAATTTTGGCCAATTTTATTTCTTCATAATTTCGATGTCCGAGCTTTAGAAATAGCTTACAGGTTAACATGTCAAGAAAACACAATTTTTTGATGATCAAAACTACCCAAATTTAGACACCTCCTTTTCTGAAAAAGTGGACAGGTCCGGACCTGTTGAAAAAAAATAAATTTTGGCCAATTTTATTTCTTCATAATTTCGATGCCCGAGCTTTAGAAATAGCTTACAGGTTAACATGTCAAGAAAACACAATTTTTTGATGATCAAAACTACCCAAATTTAGACACCTCCTTTTCTGAAAAAGTGGACAGGTCCCGACCTGTTGAAAAAAATTAAATTTTGGCCAATTTTATTTCTTCATAATTTCGATGCCCAAGCTTTAGAAATAGCTTACAGGTTAACATGTCAAGAAAACACAATTTTTTGATGATCAAAACTACCCAAATTTAGACACCTCCTTTTCTGAAAAAGTGGACAGGTCCGGACCTGTTGAAAAAAATTAAATTTTGGCCAATTTCATTTCTTCATAATTTCGATGCCCGAGCTTTAGAAATAGCTTACAGGTTAACATGTCAAGAAAACACAATTTTTTGATGATCAAAACTACCCAAATTTAGACACCTCCTTTTCTGAAAAAGTGGACAGGTCCGGACCTGTTGAAAAAAATTAAATTTTGGCCAATTTTATTTCTTCATAATTTCGATGCCCGAGCTTTAGAAATAGCTTACAGGTTAACATGTCAAGAAAACACAATTTTTTGATGATCAAAACTACCCAAATTTAGACACCTACTTTTCTGAAAAAGTGGACAGGTCCGGACCTGTTGAAAAAAATAAAATTTTGGCCAATTTTATTTCTTCATAATTTCGATGCCCGAGCTTTAGAAATAGCTTACAGGTTAACATGTCAAGAAAACACAATTTTTTGATGATCAAAACTACCCAAATTTAGACACCTCCTTTTCTGAAAAAGTGGACAGGTCTGGACCTGTTGAAAAAAATTAAATTTTGGCCAATTTTATTTCTTCATAATTTCGATGCCCGAGCTTTAGAAATAGCTTACAGGTTAACATGTCAAGAAAACACAATTTTTTGATGATCAAAACTACCCAAATTTAGACACCTCCTTTTCTGAAAAAGTGGACAGGTCCGGACCTGTTGAAAAAAAATAAATTTTGGCCAATTTTATTTCTTCATAATTTCGATGCCCGAGCTTTAGAAATAGCTTACAGGTTAACATGTCAAGAAAACACAATTTTTTGATGATCAAAACTACCCAAATTTAGACACCTCCTTTTCTGAAAAAGTGGACAGGTCCGGACCTGTTGAAAAAAAATAAATTTTGGCCAATTTTATTTCTTCATAATTTCGATGCCCGAGCTTTAGAAATAGCTTACAGGTTAACATGTCAAGAAAACACAATTTTTTGATGATCAAAACTACCCAAATTTAGACACCTCCTTTTCTGAAAAAGTGGACAGGTCCGGACCTGTTGAAAAAAATTAAATTTTGGCCAATTTTATTTCTTCATAATTTCGATGCCCGAGCTTTAGAAATAGCTTACAGGTTAACATGTCAAGAAAACACAATTTTTTGATGATCAAAACTACCCAAATTTAGACACCTCCTTTTCTGAAAAAGTGGACAGGTCCGGACCTTTTGAAAAAAATAAATTTTGGCCAATTTTATTTCTTCATAATTTCGATGCCCGAGCTTTAGAAATAGCTTACAGGTTAACATGTCAAGAAAACACAATTTTTTGATGATCAAAACTACCCAAATTTAGACACCTACTTTTCTGAAAAAGTGGACAGGTCCGGACCTGTTGAAAAAAAATAAATTTTGGCCAATTTTATTTCTTCATAATTTCGATGCCCGAGCTTTAGAAATAGCTTACAGGTTAACATGTCAAGAAAACACAATTTTTTGATGATCAAAACTACCCAAATTTAGACACCTCCTTTTCTGAAAAAGTGGACAGGTCCGGACCTGTTGAAAAAAATAAATTTTGGCCAATTTTATTTCTTCATAATTTCGATGCCCGAGCTTTAGAAATAGCTTACAGGTTAACATGTCAAGAAAACACAATTTTTTGATGATCAAAACTACCCAAATTTAGACACCTCCTTTTCTGAAAAAGTGGACAGGTCCGGACCTTTTGAAAAAATTAAATTTTGGCCAATTTTATTTCTTCATAATTTCGATGCCCGAGCTTTAGAAATAGCTTACAGGTTAACATGTCAAGAAAACACAATTTTTTGATGATCAAAACTACCCAAATTTAGACACCTCCTTTTCTGAAAAAGTGGACAGGTCCGGACCTGTTGAAAAAAATAAAATTTTGGCCAATTTTATTTCTTCATAATTTCGATGCCCGAGCTTTAGAAATAGCTTACAGGTTAACATGTCAAGAAAACACAATTTTTTGATGATCAAAACTACCCAAATTTAGACACCTCCTTTTCTGAAAAAGTGGACAGGTCCGGACCTGTTGAAAAAAAATAAATTTTGGCCAATTTTATTTCTTCATAATTTCGATGCCCGAGCTTTAGAAATAGCTTACAGGTTAACATGTCAAGAAAACACAATTTTTTGATGATCAAAACTACCCAAATTTAGACACCTCCTTTTCTGAAAAAGTGGACAGGTCCGGACCTGTTGAAAAAAATTAAATTTTGGCCAATTTTATTTCTTCATAATTTCGATGCCCGAGCTTTAGAAATAGCTTACAGGTTAACATGTCAAGAAAACACAATTTTTTGATGATCAAAACTACCCAAATTTAGACACCTCCTTTTCTGAAAAAGTGGACAGGTCCGGACCTTTTGAAAAAAATAAATTTTGGCCAATTTTATTTCTTCATAATTTCGATGCCCGAGCTTTAGAAATAGCTTACAGGTTAACATGTCAAGAAAACACAATTTTTTGATGATCAAAACTACCCAAATTTAGACACCTCCTTTTCTGAAAAAGTGGACAGGTCCGGACCTTTTGAAAAAATTAAATTTTGGCCAATTTTATTTCTTCATAATTTCGATGCCCGAGCTTTAGAAATAGCTTACAGGTTAACATGTCAAGAAAACACAATTTTTTGATGATCAAAACTACCCAAATTTAGACACCTCCTTTTCTGAAAAAGTGGACAGGTCCGGACCTGTTGAAAAAAATAAAATTTTGGAAAATTTTATTTCTTCATAATTTCGATGCCCGAGCTTTAGAAATAGCTTACAGGTTAACATGTCAAGAAAACACAATTTTTTGATGATCAAAACTACCCAAATTTAGACACCTCCTTTTCTGAAAAAGTGGACAGGTCTGGACCTGTTGAAAAAAATTAAATTTTGGCCAATTTTATTTCTTCATAATTTCGATGCCCGAGCTTTAGAAATAGCTTACAGGTTAACATGTCAAGAAAACACAATTTTTTGATGATCAAAACTACCCAAATTTAGACACCTCCTTTTCTGAAAAAGTGGACAGGTCCGGACCTGTTGAAAAAAAATAAATTTTGGCCAATTTTATTTCTTCATAATTTCGATGCCCGAGCTTTAGAAATAGCTTACAGGTTAACATGTCAAGAAAACACAATTTTTTGATGATCAAAACTACCCAAATTTAGACACCTCCTTTTCTGAAAAAGTGGACAGGTCCGGACCTGTTGAAAAAAATTAAATTTTGGCCAATTTTATTTCTTCATAATTTCGATGCCCGAGCTTTAGAAATAGCTTACAGGTTAACATGTCAAGAAAACACAATTTTTTGATGATCAAAACTACCCAAATTTAGACACCTCCTTTTCTGAAAAAGTGGACAGGTCCGGACCTGTTGAAAAAAAATAAATTTTGGCCAATTTTATTTCTTCATAATTTCGATGCCCGAGCTTTAGAAATAGCTTACAGGTTAACATGTCAAGAAAACACAATTTTTTGATGATCAAAACTACCCAAATTTAGACACCTCCTTTTCTGAAAAAGTGGACAGGTCCGGACCTGTTGAAAAAAATTAAATTTTGGCCAATTTTATTTCTTCATAATTTCGATGCCCGAGCTTTAGAAATAGCTTACAGGTTAACATGTCAAGAAAACACAATTTTTTGATGATCAAAACTACCCAAATTTAGACACCTCCTTTTCTGAAAAAGTGGACAGGTCCGGACCTTTTGAAAAAAATAAATTTTGGCCAATTTTATTTCTTCATAATTTCGATGCCCGAGCTTTAGAAATAGCTTACAGGTTAACATGTCAAGAAAACACAATTTTTTGATGATCAAAACTACCCAAATTTAGACACCTACTTTTCTGAAAAAGTGGACAGGTCCGGACCTGTTGAAAAAAAATAAATTTTGGCCAATTTTATTTCTTCATAATTTCGATGCCCGAGCTTTAGAAATAGCTTACAGGTTAACATGTCAAGAAAACACAATTTTTTGATGATCAAAACTACCCAAATTTAGACACCTCCTTTTCTGAAAAAGTGGACAGGTCCGGACCTGTTGAAAAAAATAAATTTTGGCCAATTTTATTTCTTCATAATTTCGATGCCCGAGCTTTAGAAATAGCTTACAGGTTAACATGTCAAGAAAACACAATTTTTTGATGATCAAAACTACCCAAATTTAGACACCTCCTTTTCTGAAAAAGTGGACAGGTCCGGACCTTTTGAAAAAATTAAATTTTGGCCAATTTTATTTCTTCATAATTTCGATGCCCGAGCTTTAGAAATAGCTTACAGGTTAACATGTCAAGAAAACACAATTTTTTGATGATCAAAACTACCCAAATTTAGACACCTCCTTTTCTGAAAAAGTGGACAGGTCCGGACCTGTTGAAAAAAAATAAATTTTGGCCAATTTTATTTCTTCATAATTTCGATGCCCGAGCTTTAGAAATAGCTTACAGGTTAACATGTCAAGAAAACACAATTTTTTGATGATCAAAACTACCCAAATTTAGACACCTCCTTTTCTGAAAAAGTGGACAGGTCCGGACCTGTTGAAAAAAAATAAATTTTGGCCAATTTTATTTCTTCATAATTTCGATGCCCGAGCTTTAGAAATAGCTTACAGGTTAACATGTCAAGAAAACACAATTTTTTGATGATCAAAACTACCCAAATTTAGACACCTCCTTTTCTGAAAAAGTGGACAGGTCCGGACCTGTTGAAAAAAATAAAATTTTGGCCAATTTTATTTCTTCATAATTTCGATGCCCGAGCTTTAGAAATAGCTTACAGGTTAACATGTCAAGAAAACACAATTTTTTGATGATCAAAACTACCCAAATTTAGACACCTCCTTTTCTGAAAAAGTGGACAGGTCCGGACCTGTTGAAAAAAAATAAATTTTGGCCAATTTTATTTCTTCATAATTTCGATGCCCGAGCTTTAGAAATAGCTTACAGGTTAACATGTCAAGAAAACACAATTTTTTGATGATCAAAACTACCCAAATTTAGACACCTCCTTTTCTGAAAAAGTGGACAGGTCCGGACCTGTTGAAAAAAATAAAATTTTGGCCAATTTTATTTCTTCATAATTTCGATGCCCGAGCTTTAGAAATAGCTTACAGGTTAACATGTCAAGAAAACACAATTTTTTGATGATCAAAACTACCCAAATTTAGACACCTCCTTTTCTGAAAAAGTGGACAGGTCCGGACCTGTTGAAAAAAAATAAATTTTGGCCAATTTTATTTCTTCATAATTTCGATGCCCGAGCTTTAGAAATAGCTTACAGGTTAACATGTCAAGAAAACACAATTTTTTGATGATCAAAACTA
>NW_026707561.1:0-24449 GCF_902713425.1 Acipenser ruthenus
GGACTATTATTTCGGGACCAACCCAGGGATTAAAAAGTAAGTAATCCATGCCGCTGTATTACTTACCAGCTTTATTGTTTATTGTTTGTTTTGCCGTCAGGCACTGGACAGAAAACTAATAAAACAAACCTTTGAACCTGGATTATAATTGTCTGTCTGTTCATTGATCACTTGTACCTGCACACTATTAACCACTTTGCCACAGTTACTTTATACAGTAAATGCCCGGCTATGATGAAATGAGAAAATGTGAGCGGATGGTTCAGTAGACCGAACCTGCCCCGAATGTTCACCAGAGTAGGATCATTATTCTGCTCCCACTCTAGGTCAAAACACAGGTCCCAGACTTTTGGACTATTGAGTGGGGCTATAGTAGCCTGTGCAATAGGAGTTTTGGTAACCCCCCACACAGGTCACACTGAATGTGGGGAGGAATCTCCTTTAACACAAGAACGCCTTTGGTGCAGATTGAGAGCAACCTTACTGCTCAGTGATACATTGACTAAGTCCTTGTGGCAACAGTTTTTCTGTTCCTGCAAGCCAATCAGTGCTAGGATTACAACTGCACAACTTCAAGAAAACAATGTTGAGGTCTTGCCATGGCCAGCTTTTTCTCCTGACCCGAGTCCAGTAGAACATCTGTGGGACCAAATCGCCAGTGCCATCCACAGGAGACAACCGCAACCAGCCAACTTTTGCCAGCTGGCTGCAGCTACACAGGAAGTGGCAGAACATCCCACAGCAGTCTATCCAGAAGCTGATCAGGTCTATGCATCAATGCTGCCAGGATTGTGTTAATGCTCAGGTAGGTCATACCCACTACAAACTTTGTAATGTATTCATTTTGACAGTGTGTCACGTTTCATACTGAAAACTTCTCATGATTCTTTGATTTGTATTTTTTTTCTCATTTTCTGTGATTTTGTTTGATATCTATGTTTCAAATATTTGATTAAATCCATTAGACCTGAGTGTTGCATTTCTTTTGTGCATCAGTAAAACTAATATAATGGAGCATGGTGAGATAGGAGTAGATGCTGATGCGCTGGGGAGGCTGATGAAAAGGCTGATCCCTGGAGCCAGCATTCTATATCCTTTGAATAAAAACTAATATAATGGAGCGTGGCGAGATAAGAGTAGATGCTGATGCGCTGGGGAGGCTGATCCCTGGAGCCAGCATTATAGTCTAATTAGGAATCTAAATATAAATATGAAAATAATAACTGCTTCCCCAAGCCAGCTGTATGAAAACTGGTTCCAAGCCATGTATATAGTTCATTGATACTGTTGTTGTTAAAGTTAGTTCACTTTTGTACTAATCCTTTTGCATAGTTTTACATGATTCCATTTTTTTTTACTAACCATTTTCTATACATTTTATTGTAAAAAGCCTGATAATGACTACTTCCCAATGAATGACTGATCCTAGGCACCTACAGTGGGTCTTAAAAGTATTCACCCCCCTTGGACTTTTCCACATTTTATTGTGTTACAACATGGAATCAAAATGGATTTAATTAGGAGTTTTTGCCACTGATCAACACAAAAAAAGTCCATAATGTCAAAGTGAAAAATAAAATCTACAAATTGTTCTAAATTAATTACAAATATAAAACAGAAAATAATTGATTGCATAAGTATTCACCCCCTTTGCTATGACACACCTAAATAAGCTCTGGTGCAACCAATTGTCTTTAGAAGTCACATAATTAGTTGAATGGAGTCCACCTGTGTGCAATTAAGGGGTTTCACATGATTTCAGGTTAAATACACCTGTCGCTGGGAGGTCCCACAGTTGGTTAGTACACTTCCTAACAAAAACTACATCATGAAGATGAAGGAACATTCAAAGCAAATCCGGAATAAGGTTCTTCAAAAGCACCAATCAGGGGTAGGATATAAGAACATTTCCAAGGCACTGAATAGCCCCCGGAGCACAGTAAAGTCCATTATTAAGAAATGGAGAGAATATGGCACAACTGTGAATCTGTCTAGAACAGGCCGTCCTCAAAAACTGAGTATCCGGGACGAGAAGGGCACTAGTCAGGGAGGCCACCAAGAGGCCTATGGCAACTCTAAAGGAGTTACAGTCTTCCACGGCTGAGCTGGGAGACACTGTGCATACGGCAACAATAGCCCGGTGCTTCACAAAACTGGCCTTTATGGGAGAGTGGCAAAAAGAAAGCCATTGTTGAACAGAACTCACATCAAATCTCGGCTAGAGTTTGCCGGAAGGCATGTGTGAAACTCTGAGACCAAGTGGAAGAAGATTCTATGGTCTGATGAGACCAAAATAGAGCTTTTTGGCCTCAAAACTAAGCGCTATGTTTGGCGCAAGCCTAACACAGCACATCATCCTGAGAACACCATCCCTACCGTGAAGCATGGTGGTGGCAGCATCATGCTATGGGGATGCTTCTCTGCGTCAGGGCCTGGAAAGCTTGTGAAGATAGAGGGCAAAATGGATGCAGCAAAGTACAGAGAAATCCTGGAGGAAAACCTGCTGAAGGCTGCAAGAGACCTGGGACAATGACCCCAAACATACAGCCAAAGCCACACTGGAGTGGCTTAAAAACAAAAAGGTCAATGTCCTGGAGTGGCCCAGTCAAAGCCCGGACCTAAATCCAATTGAGAATATGTGGAAAGAGTTGAAAATTGCAGTTCACCAAAGGTCCCCATCCAACTTGAGCAATTTTGCAAAGAAGAATGAGCAAAGATTGCAGTGTCCAGATGTGCAAAGCTGGTAGAGACTTATCCAAATAGACTCATGGCTGTAATTGCTGCCAAAGGTGCCTCAAAGGGGGTGAATACTTATGCAATCAATTATTTTCTGTTTTGTATTTGTAATTAATTTAGAACAATTTGTAGAACTTATTTTTCACTTTGACATTATGGACTTTTTTTGTGTTGATCAGTGGCAAAAACTCCTAATAAATCCATTTTGATTCCATGTTGTAACACAATAAAATGTGGAAAAGTCCAAGGGGGGTGAATACTTTTGAGAGCCACTGTAGGAAAGGATTTTTGTACAGTTTGTACTTAGAAGATATGTGGGTTTCTGAGGGCTTTGTTGTTAAAGCATGAAATAAAGGTCATCAGTGTCTAAATGCTAACTTTTTTCTTCTTCTTTGCTGTTTCCATCAGGCATATGAAAACTGCAAAGTCCTCTGCGACTCAATTCTAAGGGGCCTGTAGGAATGGATTACCAGAACATCTATGGCTGCATCCGGGTACCACACTGCAGCGCAGTACACACCAGCATGTGTACCACCTGCAGGACCTAAAAGAGGACATATTGCTCGTGTGGAAGTGTGGTGGGCAATTCACTGACACACACAGGAGACAGAAGGTTTATTGAAAACAACACTGGTGCCCAGTTTTATTATTTTATATATTTTCCTTTTAGCCCACAGAGGGCGCTGTTGTCTGTGGCCTGAATACCGGCAACAGTAAACAGGACCACAGAAATACCAATACTGGTAAACAGTTAAATGCTGGCACACTCACAGGTGCTCTGAAATAATAAATAACAAAAGGTGAAAGAAAAAGGAAAATAAAACACAGTAATAAAACTACAAAAGAAAGGTGCTGCTTATGCAGTGCCCCCACTGCGCTAAGCCGGTCAGCTCAGGTCTCCGTCCTACACTGTTGTGCACTATACACTGGGGTGGCCAAGGTTTCCCTTCTATTTATACGCATTCCTCGGATACGTAACAATTTCTTTTGTATAATATTTTCTTTCACTAGGCTGGCTGTCTTCCTCAGCCATGCTTGCCTATTTTGGTCGCTCGCTCCAACCACTGGCATTCCTGCCTGGTCTATGTTTACACTGTCCTTCTCGTCCAGTGTCTCTGTGTATTCCCAATCACGGCCATCCGAATGTATAACTAAGCGCAGTACTTATGGGCTGAGCAATCCCGCAAGGCCTGCCTATCAGCCACTCAGAGAGAGGGAAAGCCAACACACCCTCTTCCCCACCTCTCCGTGTCATCGCCATGACTGACAGAGGGCTGCTGCCCTCTTCCTGCAGAACCACGCATGCGCCAGACAGTCAGCACAGACCTCCCCCATTACAGCTGGTTATCCACACTGGGACAAATAACGTAGCTCAGGGTGATTCCCCTCATGCAGGAGTTGATTATTTGAGCTCTATTTTACCCTGGCCCTGTGAAGGTGCATTGAGGTCTTGAGTTGTGAAAGAAGCCAATCGTCTTATTCCACAACTCCCTAGTCAAATGGATAGCGTGCTCTTCCTCAGAAGCAATCACCTTTATGTCAGTGTCGAGGTCAAAAAGAACACTTTTAAATTTGTAATTTTCTTCATCATTATTTTAAATCTTTTAAATTAATTTATTAATTTATTCAAGTTTTATTTTACATGGGGTTTAGAACTGCCAACTTGTTATTTGTTTTATCTTTCTTATTTATTTATTTTACTTTTTTTTACTCATCTCTCCCTTCACCCCCACTCGACCTCTCTAGAAGACTGGCTCTACCTCCTCTACGCTCCCCTGCATCCAGAGCCCGCTCCTTCTCCACCCTCGCTCTGCAGTGGTGGAATGACCTTCCTACAGATGTCAGGACTGCCCAGTCCCTGACCACATTCCGGCGCCTCCTTAAGACTCACCTCTTCAGACAGCACCTGTAGAACTCTGTTTTTTCCCCTGGGACACTTATCACCCTTCTTTAAATGTGCTTTATTTGCTCTTATCTGCCCCCTATTTTACTGCATTTAATTCTGTACTTTAGAGTACTGTAATCTGCCAAGTGTTTAATCTGTAGTATTTTGTATTTAATCATATCCTGATGTAACTATCACTGACACTGTTATCTGCTGTATTATTGAATTGTATTTTGTCACACTTGTACTTGCTTGAACCAAAGTCATTGTATTTATCTTGCTCTTAATTGTATTATTACTTGTACTGTAATACTTGAAATGTATTTGCTTATGATTGTAAGTCGCCCTGGATAAGAGTGTCTGCTAAGAAATAAATAATAATATAGTAATATCGGTCTTCTTAAATGCATTGCCCTGAATTTTGACCTTTGACCTTTTTTTGGTTCCAGAATGCATATAAAATGACCCAGTCTTAATTAATTGTTGGTTGTTTACTTTAGACATTTTAAATAATGATTGCTGAGAAAATGAAAAAAAAAATCTATGTTAAATTATTTTTAAAGCCTTAGCCCTACCTTTACTCCTATTTTTTGAAGGAGAAAAAATAATGTTAATGTTACAAAATGAGAAACAAACAGTTTGAGAGCGCTTAACAGATTTAAATTAATTGATTGCTTGATTTTAGTTTTGTAAAATTAACATGCGTTTGACCTCTTTAAAAAATAGGAGTTAATTTAAGATTGGAGTAATTTGAAAACTCAACATCGGATTTACCTACTTTTGTCGTCTTAATATGAACACTAACTGATTCATTAACAAAGTTTTTTACAAAGAATGTCCTTCCTTTTTGAGAATATATTTATAGAAAGCCTTATATTCTATTATGGAGCACTAAAAGTAAATGTGGCTTGTAGCAGGGCGGTAGAAAGCCCTGTTGTTTAAATATATTGTTTATTTATTTTTAGAACGGGGTCTCCCCCTCCACCCCTGTGTTATTTTGTATTTGTGTATTATGATTAAAACATGTTCTGGCAGAGGCGAGATTGATGCTCGCCCTCTGCCAGGAATAATTAATACATTTGTGCAGATTGTGGCCGAGCGGTAATAGAATAATTACTAGCCAGTTAAACCTATCAATGTCAAAATATAATGCTGGATTTTGGTTAGATAAGAAAGTTGAAAGGAAGAGGCATTTCACCTCTTATTTGCAAAAGAAGTGACCCCCTTTCTGACTGTATACCAGACAGAGAAGCCAATGCTCCCATTCCTTGCAAGTGATATCTTCAATCTGATTAAATCTGTCATGCAGAGGTTCATTAACCCTTTGCGGTCCATTTATTCAGCGCGTCTCAGGCACGTCAAATCCAATTTATTTTCACAGATGCAGTTTATTTTAGATGTGCTGTTTAAAAGTATTTTATTTTCACAGTAAAACAGGTTTAAAAGGCACTGCATATCAACAGGACACTCAGTACTGCATCTCCAGCCCTGCCCACTCCTTGTTCATTGTATTTATCACATATCTCTTCATAGTGCATACTGATAAATCAAATAATAAATAACAATGACGGACACATATATAATAATAATAATAACAACAACGATAATACAAATGAAAATGCACACATAAATTAGTATACACAAGGGGTGGGCACCCCGTCACAGTCGCAGAGTGAGTTTTTTTGCAATTGCTATAGTAAAATGCAATGCAAATTGTCATTGTTGCCCTGTTTGAAAGTCAAGGTATACTTTATTTTTGCTTATGGTCGTGGTTATTTTATTTTCTGTATTGTACATAATAAACTCACAGGTACCAATGGAAGACTACATAAAAGGCATTGATGCAGGGCACTGCCGCCCTACAACAAATGGCTGCATCGCAGCTCGAGACAAACCAGGTATTACAAGAGGAGCAAAAACAAGCTGCCCAGAAACTCAGCTGGACATTCAAGTGCTGACTGAGAACCACTGAAATACAATGGGGACATTAACCCATTGGGGCAAGCCATTACCTTAAAAAATGTACTGCCACTGAAGATGTGAAGGCATATTTGCTGCCATTCGAATGCATTGCCGAGCGAGAGGACTGGCCAACAGCCCAGTGGGCAGGACTGCTGGCACCGTTTTTGAACGGTGACTCACAAAAAGCTTACATTGATCTGGAACCGGAGCAGGTGAATGACTACAGCAGGCTGAAGGCAGAGATATTAGCCTGACCACTAGTCAGAGCGCAGAGATTTCATGCATGAGTCTATCAGCCAGAGAAACCAACCAGATCACATGTTTGACCTGATCCACCTCACTAGAAAGTGGCTTCAGCCTGAAATCAACACTGTCGCTCAAATAGTTAAAGACATATAATTGTGGCAAAGTGGTTAGCAGTGTGCAGGTGCAGGAGTGATGCAGTGATCAATAACAGACAGACAACGATAATCCAGCTGCAAGAGTATTTTATTTGTACTACACAGTTTAACCCAGGGGTTCAGTCCCGAAACAATAAACACAGTCTTCAATACACCCACACTATACAAACACGGTCACCAGTCCAAAGTGAGTGCTGTAGTGCTCATGGTGCAAATACAATTTATCGTTAAACAAGTGCATTGTTGTCTGGGTTTTACAATGCATTAGTAAGACCTTACCTAGAATATTGTGTTCAGTTCTGGTCACCCCGTTACAAAAAGGATATTGCTGCTCTAGAAAGAGTGCAAAGAAGAGCAACCAGGATTATCCCGGGTTTAAAAGGCATGTCGTATGCAGACAGGCTAAAATAATTGAATCTATTCAGTCTTGAACAAAGAAGACTATGCGGCGATCTGATTCAAACATTCAAAATCCTAAAAGGTATAGACAATATCGACCCAGGGGACTTCATTGACCTGAAAAAAGAAACAAGGACCAGGGGTCACAAATGGAGATTAGATAAAGGGGCATTCAGAACAGAAAATAGGAGGCACTTTTTTACACAGAGAATTGTGAGGGTCTGGAACCAACTCCCCAGTAATGTTGTTGAAGCTGACACCCTGGGATCCTTCAAGAAGCTGCTTGATGAGATTCTGGGATCAATAAGCTACTAACAACCAAACGAGCAAGATGGGCTGAATGGCCTCCTCTCGTTTGTAAACTTTCTTATGTTCTTATGTTCTTATGTTCTTTTGTGCTGGCCTGTAGTGACAGCTCTGGATCGTGTTAGCTGTTTAAATAACAAACAAGTACAATTAGACACGACAAAAATAAACAAACACTCACAATTTCACAATACAGTACTCCTACCGGTTAGTGTTAACTAACAGTCTACAGGGAACCAGGGAGAGAGGCAGATAGATAAGTTCCTGCTTTTTGTAATTGTAACTACTACATTTGGTGACATTGTAAGGTGGTGTTTGAATTGGCTGAGTTTGTGTGTGATTAGTACCTGGTGAGTGGCTAAATTGATTAGCAGTTGATTTTGCTATTTGATTGGTTTCCACACAGTTTAGTTGGTTCTTTTGCCAAGCAGGGGTAACAACATTTATTCAAGCAGCTTATTTTAGCGCCAGCACGAAGCGCCAGCCAACAGAAGAGCCTCAACAAAAGAGCCGGGAGTCTAGCTGTGGGAGTCCAGCGAGGGAGGCCTGCGCTGAGACGCTGTTCGACTAGATCCGAACCTAACAGCGCTCTGGAAGAAGCCATCTACTAGTCAGGTCTGTATCCTCCACCCCACTGCTCCTACTGTGCCTTTTGTCTTGCTTGTCCTGCTATGACTGTCTCTCACATCCCTGTTCTGTCCTCCCGTCCTCGTCCTCTGCCCTCCCTCCGCTGTTGCTCCTCCAACCCTCTAACCTAATTTCTCTGCCTCTCCCCCCCTCACGCACACTCTCTGGTGCACTCTGGAACTGTCACTCTTCTGCTAACAAAGCTGATTTCATCTCTGCCTTTGCCTCCCACCTCTCGCTCGATTTCCTTGCTCTCACTGAAACCTGGCTGTCCCCTGATAACACTGTTACTCCTGCTGCCCTGTCCTCTCTCTACGTCCTGTCCCATACCCCGCATCTCACCGACGGGGAGGTGTGACGGGTCTTCTCCTCTCTCCCTCCTTACTCTTTTCTGTCCCCTCCGATCTCACCTCCCTCTCTGTCACTACCTTTGAATTTCATGCAGTCCAACTAACCTCTCCTGTCAACTCCTGCTCATTGTTCTGTACCGCCCCCCTGGGCCTCTCACTCACTTTCTGGATGAACTCGACTATCTACTCTCCTCCCTCCCCTCTCTGTCTACCCCGACTGTCCTATTGGGTGACTTCAACATCCATCTCTCCAACCCCAGCCACTCTGCTGGATTCCTCCCTCTCCTTCACTCCTTCGACTTCTGTCTCTCTCCATCCCCTCCTACCCACAAAGCTGGCCGTCAACTGGACCTCACCTTCTCCAGGGCCTGCTGCCCCTCCAACCTCTCTGTCACCCCCCTGGACCTCTCTGATCACTATTTCATCTCTTTTTCTCTGTCTCTCCCCCCTCTCCCTGCTCCTCCTACCCCCACTGTCACCTCTCGCCGTAACCTCCGCTCTCTCTCCCCCTCTGTCCTTGCCTCCACTGCTCTCTCTCACCTCCCTCCTATCGACTCCTTTTCACAACTCTCCGTAGACTCTGCTACCTCCACCCTCTTCTCCTCACTCACCTCCTCCCTCGACTCCCTCTGTCCCCTCACCTCCCGACCTGCTCGCCCCTCCCCTCCCCATCCTGGCTCTCCTCTGTGCTCCGCTCGGCAAGAATCACACTGCGATCTGCTGAAAAGAAATGGAAGAGAACCAAACTCCCTGCTGCTCTAGAACTTTACCGCACTCTTCTCTCCTCCTTCTCCTCTACTCTCTCCTCTGCTAAATGTGCTTATTTCCAATCTGTAATCCAAGCCTCCACTAACAACCCACGTAAACTATTCTCTACCTTCTCCTCCCTCCTAAACCCTCCCCCCCCTCCTCCTCCCTCCTCTATCTCCCTGACGACTTTGCCTCCTTCTTCTCTTCTAAAATCTCAGATATCCGCAAACTCTTTAACACCTCTCCCTCCCCCGCACCCCCTCCTGCTCCAACCCCTACACCCACTACATCCCCTACTAACTCGCCCTCCCTCTCCACCTTCTTGCCCCTCTCAGACTCTGACCTCTCCTCCCTGCTCCAGGGTCACAAACCCACCACGTGTGCCTTGGGCCCCTCCCCGCTCACCTCTTTCAAGCTGCTGCTCCTGCTCTACTCCCCTTCATCTCCTCCCTCCTCAACACCTCTCTACTTTCTGGCATCTTCCCCTCTGCCTTCAAAAAAAGCCTCTATCACTCCCCTCCTCAAAAAACCTACCCTCGACCCCACCCTCCCTCCAGAGCTACCGTCCTGTCTCCCTCCTACCCTTCCTCTCCAAAACCCTCGAGCGGACTGTACACCGCCAGCTCTCTGCTTTCCTGTCCAACCACTCTCTGCTTGACCCTCTCCAATCTGGCTTCCGCTCTGCTCACTCCACTGAAACCGCCCTTCTGTCTGTCACCAACTCACTTAAGTGTGCCCGAGCTGCCTCTCTCTCCTCTGTCCTAATTCTCCTCGACCTCTCTGCTGCCTTTGACACTGTTGATCACTCTATTCTACTATCATCTCTTGCTGACCTGGGGATCTCTGGCACTGCTCTGGCCTGGTTCTCCTCCTACCTCTCCAACCGCACTTACCAGGTAACCTGGCGTGGAGCAACCTCCACACCTCACCCTCTCTTAACTGGAGTCCCCCAAGGGTCAGTCTTGGGTCCTCTCCTGTTCTCTCTCTACACCCGCTCCCTGGGCCCCCTCATCGCATCCTATGGTTTCTCATACCATTTCTATGCTGATGATGCTCAGATTTTCCTCTCCTTCCCCACCTCTGACTCCACCATCTCCTCCCGTATCTCTACCTGTCTGTCTGCTATTTCCTCCTGGATGCACTCGCATCACCTCAAACTCAACCTCTCTAAATCTGCCTGCACTAGAAGACTGGCTCTACCTCCGCTATGCTCCCCTGCCTCCCGAGCCCGCTCCTTCTCCACCCTTGCTCCGCAGTGGTGGAACGACCTTCCTACAGATGTCAGGACTGCCCAGTCCCTGACCACATTCCGGCGCGTCCTTAAGACTCACCTCTTCAAACAGCACCTTTAGAACTCCTCTGTTGTATCCTGGGACACTATCACCCTTCATTTAAATATGCTTTATTTTGCTCTTATCTGCCCCCTATTTTACTGCATTTAATCCTGTACCTCAGAATATTGTAATCTGCCAAGTGTTTAATCTGTAGTATTTTGTACTTAATCATATCCTGATGTAACTATCACTATTTAAACATATCCTGATGTAACTTTCACTATTATCTGCTGTATTATTGAATTGTGGTTTGTCACACTTGAGAATTATTGTATTTCTTGTTCTTATTGTATGACTTATATTGTAACACTTGAATGTATTTGTATTTGCTTGCGATTGTAAGTCGCCCTGGATAAGGGCGTCTGCTAAGAAATAAATAATAATAATAATAATAATAATAATAATAATAATAATAATAATAATAATAATAACAAAGGAACAGATCACCTTGCTACGTCCCCTTTTATACCGTCAATCGTGATTGGTTAATGATTGCAACCGCTCCTCCAATCCGCGGCTGCCACATCGTTTCCCTTCCGAGTCGATGATTTAGTGTACTGTGGCTCCACCCCCTTTCTAGATGGCCGATAGAGGCTATACAGACATGGCCCAGACCTATAAATAATAGGCAGATGAGGGCTTTCCTGGGTAATATCGAAGATTTATGCCAAATTTTTCTGACTTACTGACCTCACCAAAGCCCGAGCCCCAGTCATGGTAAAATGGTCATGTCCATGTTTCAAGCACTTAAAGACCTCCTGTGTGCCCACCCCATTTAATTAATCTTGTACAGACCAATGCCTCAGAAATTGGCATTAGTGCAGTGTTATCACAGGCGGTACAAGGTGAAAAGCTCCCCCGTTCTGTTTTTAAGTAGAAAACTAAATCCCCAAGAGAAAAAACTATGCAATCGTAGAGAAGGAGTGCTTAGCTATTAAGTTATGTAACAGAATGTTTGGTAAAGTAGTCAAGGGTAAATATGTTGGGTTGCTGTTACTGCACAGTCTGTATCCTCAGTGAAAAAAAAATAAGTCTCGTCATATCACATCAAGACTACATTTCCCAGAACGCTGTTAGGTAGCATGGCTGAGAATGATTTGTCCAGGTGGTTAATGAATGAGTGTTCAAGAAACTTCAAAAACATAGCATTGCTAAATAAGAATAGTTTAATACACAATACTTATTAAACTAAATACTTCAGAGAATAACATTGTTTCCAATGCTCATTTTGCTCATTTTATTCTACCAGGGCACTGTATATATTATAATAATTATTTTTACGTTATTATTTTTACGTTACATAAATAAATAGCTTGGTCTCGCATAATTGGTCTTTCTACCTTGACACACTTTTTCTGCGTTTATGTGTCATTACAATACAAGAAAGGATGATAAACAGGGTTTGATAGGGACTGCTTACAACTCACCGATGTCGGGATAGTGCCACTGACAATGCAACAGTTGACAAAAAAAAAGCCGACATTCTACCAGCAGATGTTGAATAAACAAAATATCGCAAGCCTTGCACAGACAGAACCCTGCATGTTTAGTAATGAACATCCATCTGGGCAATAACAAACTAGGTATGAAAGGGCCCTTAGAGATAGTGATGAAACTTACTGTGATCACAATGAGGTTACTGATAGTGACAGTGAAAGTGATAACGAAGTTGAAGAAATTTTGGGACAAACACAGCCACAGCTGCATACTCAAGTTAGATTTTTGTTACCACCTGGGAGGCAGCAATTACCTACCTTAGATAGAGGTCGATTGATGGGCTGTGTATCAACTTGTGGATGCAGAAGGGCTGCACTCTAACAGTCTACAAGTGCAAACCAAGACAAAATGTAATTTTGCTGAGCACGCTTCATCCTTCCATTGCCATCGGAACTGATGCAAAGAAGATCCCAGAGACTGTACAGTGCTGCAATAGCCTGTTCTTTATGATAAGCAGCACAAGAAATATCTTGATAAAGAATACAAAGAAATTATGGGAAAATATAAGTGAGGAAATCAGAATTCCACATAAGCACTATGTTTGGTATGTTAAAATAAACACACTGTTTTGACTATAATGTAAAACTGTCTGCGCTGTCTGACATTACATCTGCGTTTACTGTATGTTTAAAAAAAACAAACAAAAAAAAAACATCAGGATGCATTGAAATGATTGTGTTTGGTAGTGCTATCTGTACTTTTAATTTTGTTAACACAGAACAGTTTCATAGCGTGCGACACTGCAGTAGTTTTATATGCATTTTAATATAGCGGTTAAAAAGACCACTCCGGTAGTTCTAGGAATATATGTACGTCTGGTAGTTTTAGTTAGGGTTGGCAGTGCTCCGGGTTTGCTGGCTCCACCTCCGGAGTGGCTCCGGTAGCTCAGCTCCAGCTGCAGGCTGGCTCCAGAGCTGAAAGAGACCCCCTGCTCCAGCTCCAGGCTGGCTCCAGAGCTGAAAGAGACCCCCTGCTCCAGCTCCAGGCTGTCTCCAGAGCTAAAAGAGACCCCCTACTCCAGCTCCAGGCTGGCTCCAGAGCTGAAAGAGACCCCCGGTTCCAGCTCCAGGCTGGTTCCAGAGCTAAAAGAGACCCCCTGCTCCAGCTCCTGGCTGGCTCCAGAGCTGAAAGAGACCCCCTGCTCCAGCTCCAGGCTGGCTCCAGAGCTGAAAGAGACCCCCTGCTCCAGCTCCTGGCTGGCTCCAGAGCTGAAAGAGACCCCCTGCTCCAGCTCCTGGCTGGCTCCACGACCCCTGCTCCGGCTCAGCTCCGCACTGCTGCTCCAGCTCCGGCTGCTTTTACCCGGCTCCAGTTCAGGATCTTTCTGAAAAGATTAAAGTTCCAATCAAACACTTTCCACAAAATCTTTTATGCAAAATGAAAGTTAGAAAATGGTCCTTTAATTGTCCTTAAACAATGCTTTCATAAGTAACAGTAATATATTAAATATGAAGGTGATGCTTAGAATTATTTTATGCAATATAACTATGCTTAACATTACTGTAATTACTGTTGAAAAGCTTTGTACATTTTATTAAAAAAAAGTTAAATGTCATGATAAAATATTCAATAACTGTCTAATTCTATCCTTCTAAAGTAAACAAAAAAGAGTTAATAAACTTTAAAAAAATCTTAATTTTATCTAAAGATGAAAATGACAAATGAAAATTAGTTGTTCACAATTAATATTTATGGATCATTTTCTGTTAACAACTAGTTAATAATAGGGCTGAAAGTTTTTTTCAGTAATCCTTAAAAATATTCCAAAAGTACTGATTAGTTACAGAAATAACTTTTAAAGTATTGGTAAATATATTGTTTGCTGAACATTAATCCAGTATCCACACTAGCGTGTTTTACATCTTCAATAAAGTACTTATGTTCTAAGTTCTAATGTAAAATTAAACTGCTTACACAATTCAGCAAATTCAGCAGTAAAGTTTGAGCATATTAGTTTTTAAACTAAGTAATATGTAGCTTGTTTCCTCTTTATATTGACAAACACAGTGTTGTGTTGTATTTTTCAGTTGGTTTACTTTTACTAATGTACAATGTTTAGAATCAGATTTCATACCTTTTAAAACATAATAAAAATGCATTTTTTTCATCTCAGTTTTAGTTATTAAATAAATAAGCTTTGGAGACTTGTTCACAATTAATACACTAATGTAACAATACTGTAGATTCAGTATTTCAATATTAATTAATATTATATTTTAGCTCAAAGAGCCAGCTGCCCAACGTTTCGATATGTTGTACATATCTTTCTCAAGGGAGCCTGTGTTTGAATCAAAACATTGGACGTATTTATAGGTTTTTGACAGCATGACAACTACTTGTTATTGTTTACATTCAAATCCATGATTTATTCTTACTTGATGTAATGGTGTTCTATATGTTGTGACATCATTTTTACTTCTATCCTTGAATCTGTATTAATTCTAATTAATACTACTTTATATAAACTTATATTTTTATTATATCACGCAATGCTGGCTCTGAGGATCAGTCTAGATTTGGCCTCCCCAGCGCATCAGCATGCACAACTTTTGAATGAATTTTGTTTATTTCTTTAAATGTTATATATTTATTGAAGTTAATTAGTTCATTCTTTTCTGTTGAGTCCCGCTGGCATAATCGTGTTCAGTCTATTTATCCATTTACTTTCTTTTATTCTTCTATATGTCGCATTGTCTAATTTGAGCTGTTCTAATACTACAAACTTTACATCATTTATGTCATGTCCTTGACTGGTGAAGTGCTGTACTATTGGTTTATTCATTTTTTTTATTTCTAATTAATGAAAGGTGGTTCTGAATTATTTTATATAAAGTAGTTCCAGTCTCTCCAACATATTTGATTTCATCACATTTTTCACAGGCTATTCCATAAACAACATTGCTATTTTTACAGTAGGTATTAGTTTTTAGTGGATATGTGGTGTTCTTATGTTTAATTATATTTTTACTTTTGTCTATGTATTTACACACTTTACATCTACTGGTGCACATGTTCGTAGAACCTATTTTGTCAATTATTCTTTTATGTTTACTGTGAACTAAAATATCACCTAAATTAGCTTCTCTTTTGAATGCTACAACTGGGGCCTTAAGAAATACTTTTTTTAATTTTTCTGAATTATGTAGAATCCGCAAGTGTTTCCAAACTATTTAGAAATATTGGGCAAAAGTTTAGAGTAAGTCATTACTAATGGGACTCTCTTGACCTTTTTATCTCTATTTTTATAATCTAGTAGATCATCTGTTTTTAGTTTATCCACTTTTCTTAACTCCATCTCTATAATTATTTCTTTGTATCCTCTTTTTTTAAGATTTGTTTTTAATACATTTCTTTGTTTTACATAGTCACTTTCTTTAGAGCATATTCTTCGTATTCTTATTCCTAAACCCTTTGGGATTGCCCTTTTAGTGTGTATCGGATGTGCAGAGGACATGTGTAAATACTGGTGCATGTCAGTAGGTTTACAGAAGAGGTCAGTCTCAATTGAACCTTCTTCAAATTCGATTTCTTTCCTTGTCCATCGAAGGTCCACCTTAATATTACTGTGTATTTCATTTGCCATTTTATGAAACTGGGAAAGAGATTCTTCTCCATGTGTCCAAACCCCAAAAATATCATCTACAAACCAAATGTATTCTAAAGGTTCTCTTTCCGATTTTCTAAGTAATTGTTCTTCCCATTTCCCCATGTATGTACTGGCAAAATGCATTCCTAATTTAGATCCTATTGCTGTACCATCGTTTTGTTTGTAATTATTATCAACAAATGTAAAATAACTGTTTCTAAAACTATGTTGATCATATTCAGTATCTCTGCTGTAGGTATTGATTTATCTAGTCTATTATCTAGTGCTTTTTGACAAGCTTCTAAAGTTTCTTTACGAGGGACACTTGGGTACAAGGATTTTACATCCATGAAAAATAAAATTGTATTCTCTGGAAGGTTGTGTTTTATTGATTCAAGTCTTTTTAAAAATTGTGTTGTATCCTTAACATAGCTTGGTAATTTCTCAACGTGCGACCTAAGTTGTTTTTCTGCTATTTCAGCTATTATGTGTGTTGGATTATCAATTGTACTGACTATCATTCGCATAGGGTGATTTTCTTTGTGCATTTTAGGATTTCCTCTTGCTAGGCCTGTTCTTGCATTATGTGGCTGCATGTATTCTTTTAATTCTTTTGATATAATGCCTTTATTGTATAGTCTCTCCGCAATTTCCTTAACCTCTTTTACCGATTTATTGATCTTATTGCTTTTAACTTCTTCATATGTATCTGTATTATTCAATTCACATTCTACAGATTTCATATAGTCATCTGTGTTCATTATCACTATTCCTGAGCCTTTATCTGCTGGTCTTATCATTATATCATCATCATTTAACAACTCAGTAATAGCTTGTTCTTCAATATTGGTGAAATTAAGTTTACATCTTTTCTTTAGTCCTACTATTATTTCTTGTTTAACTACTTCAATATACATATCTAACCATTTGTCTCTTCCATCCGGAGGAGTCCATGTGCTTGTACTATTAACCTTAATCCCATGCTCATAATTACCCTCTGAATCCGAGATATTTTCATTGAAAAAATATTCTGCTAATCTCATGCGTCTCTCCCACTCCTTTAATTCAGTGGCCAGTTTATCTTTATCGATGTATCTTTTAGTCGGTATAAACTTAAGTCCTTTACTCAGTACCGCTTTTTGGGATGTGGTTAAAGTTCTACTTGATAAATTGAATACTATGTCTTCTGTCTTATCTTTTGTGTATTTGGTACCATGTCTATTTTTGGGTCTCCTATCTTTCTGTTTTGAATTCTCTGTCCTATTCATGTTTAACTCTCTATTTTGCATTTTATAATTTACTTTAACCTGGTTTATTTTTACTGTTTTAGATTTATTTTGATTATCTTTCTTAATTATGCCACAGTATTTAGATTTTCTTCCGGTTTCATTGTCTTTAAATACAATAACTGAGAAATGGTTATTGTTGTATAAAAGATTAATTGGTTCGTTCTTATTTTTAATATATTCTATTGTGCCTTCGTATTTAAAACAGTCCTTATTCTTTAAGTCTATGTATACGTGTATGGGCCTATTTAGGAGGTCTACAGCTGCCATAACTTCTGCCTCTGTAGCCCAAGAATCTATACTCCATCACTTAATTTAATTTTTTCAATATGGGTCACTGAGTCTATGTACATTTCATATTGTTTTATATTGCTTTCCATTAGTTCTATTACATTATGTCTAATTGTTCGATGGTCATTTTGTGAACCGTATAAATCTACACCTAAACATCTAAAGAAACAGTTCCCGTCCTTCTCTATTTGAACTATGTTGTAGTCGTCATAACTCTTATACTCGCATTGCTTAAACATTCTATTCGAAAGTGTTTCAGCAGTGTTTTCCTTATTCTCTGATTTGTTATGATTTGAAATTTTAATTTTTTCTAGACCTATTTCTCCAAACTGGGTATATTTACTATATTTGAGTGATGTCGTTCCAGGTTCCTTTTCTGATTGAAAGACTTCTCACTCAGATTCTCATGGCACAGCTTCCACTGTGTTTTGCGCTGATGTAAATGCTGAAAACAACTGGCATCATCTTTATAACACTCCTCTGTTTGCTCTCCCTGTGCCTCAGCCATGTTGATATGGAGAATACTGAAGTGGTACTGATGCAAAATGTTAAACTGGAGCCCCTGGAAGTGGGGCTAATGGGATTGTCACTCAAAAGCTGAAAGACAGGTTTCTCATCTTAAGTAAACAAGTAGTGTTGGAGGCAGGGTTGTAGATCTGGGTTGTGGAGTCGGGGTTGTGGAGTCAGGTGATTTATGGGTTGGTCAGAAAGAGGCAGTATCTTTATTTCTGTGGCAATTCAGGTGCAGGGGGCCCCATGACTCCAGCATGACCTTAACTCCCTGACAACCAACCTTTGGCCAATCAAAAGTCAGGACATCATTTCTGAAAACAGATTGCTGTAAAATGAGATGAATTTAGGCAGAGCAAGGGTTTGGTTAAAATGGCATTATTTGAAAATACTTAGAAGAGTGTAGAGTGAAAATAGACTTGCCTTCTTTTGCAAGTGTTTTACAAGAAATGTGCACTGAGATGATAGAATCTGTTCTGGAACTAAGAAAGGGAAGGTGTCATAGGATTAAAATAAATATAAATAATGTGCAATTTACTAATAGCTGGCGTGAGAACTGCTTTTACTTCATCACCCCCAACACATAACAAACCTATGAAGTTACATAGTCTGTTAATTCAAGTAAACAGGACTAAATATATCAGAGTGTTTAATGTAAGGTAGGAGAGTGGAGCAGCTCCAGGACCTCAGCTCCGGCTCCAGGCTCCGGAGCACTCTGGTGAGGCTGAATCCAGCTCCGCTCCGGAGCACGGCTAACCCTAGTTCTAGTGTTAAATATACTCAACTTGTGAGTGAATTATTTCCTGCACTAGAAGACAGGGTTATGGGTCCTGCAAGTGGCAAACTAACCCCGGTTTGTCACAATCCATATAGCCAATCGTTATTGTAGGGACCAAATTTTAAATAAAGATTTTTTGAGAGTTGTTAAGAAGCAGCACAGTTTTATTAAACAGAATTCTGGAGAGACAACACCTCACAGGCAATCTGTTGATGCTTCACTGACACGTAGTTACAAGGTACAGCTTTTTATAGCAATGCACAAACAAAACAAAATGGTGTGTCCTTGTAGCAGAACGTATATTCATCTTAAAATGAAACAAAGTATCACAAGATGTTCTCGGCACACAGCCAAAGTGCGATGTCCTTGTAAAGTGCTGGCTTACCTATCCATATTTTAACATAGCTTACACAGACATACTCAAGCATTTTCATACAACATTTTTAACTAATATTTATTTGAACCATTCACCCCCCACTTTTGGCCCATAGCCAATACAGCCCATGATACCAACATGAGACTGTCTTCTGCGCCCCCTGTCAGAGGTTACCAGCACATGACAGTGAGCGTCTTCTCCACTCCCAATTTAGAGCAGTGCATTCTTCACAGCCCTGACCGTCCGTTGAGTGCGTTGATATTGACGGAGGGTGCGGCGCATTCGACAGTAGAGAAGGAACACCACAACAAGGGTGACAAGGGACCCCAAGGACCCAAGGAGGCAACTCAACCTTTCCCCCTGGTCCAAAACCCCATCCTGAGGAAGAGGCATGTGATCTGATAATCTTGGCATCAACTTGCGCCATATCAGCGTGTACCTCAGCCATCATTGCTTCGTATTGAGCATTGTCCAGAGCAGTTTTCGTCTTCTGTATCGTTTGGAGGAGGGCTGAGTGATCAAGAGTCCTGGCAAGAGTCCACATATAAGCGTGGTAAAGCATATATGGTTTTAGAACCTATGCAGTATGAGGTATTGGTAGAACATTGCCTATGTTGTATGGAAAGGTGAGTGCGATCAGAAGTGATACACCAGTGAGTACGGTTCTACTGCACGACCTGCTCAAAGCCTAACAATAGCAAGCAATTGCAAATTAGTATAGTGTTAAGTTTCCCATCACAAGTACATACAATACAATTAATTATTACTCACCCAACCTACAGTGGCTAGCATATATACATGATTACCTTGTTGCATTGCTAAATGTCAGACAGCTATCATTGCCCTCGGTTGTAAGTTTGTGGTGGGTGAGTACAGCATCCCATACTTCAGCAGCCCATTCTATCCCTAGGCCATCTTCAGTGTTTGCTCATAATTGAGCTCTATGATTCACTGGCAGTTGTCTGGACAGTAAATCAGTAATATTCCTTACAAATTGGTTTACCATAGCAGTTCCAATCCTGTAACATCTTTCTTCATGCTGAGTAACATTATCATTCATGAGCACAATTAATAACACTCTAATAGATCCTAACGTTATATTTATAGCTTCAGCATTGCTGTGTATAGCCATGGCAGCTTCTGCTAACCCTTTAGCTCAGCGTTCCTCATTATATGTCCCGCTGGCCAAAAGTGGCCCTTGGGGTCCCAAGGAGTGGCCCGCCAGCTGCCTCTGTATATCCCGCCACATTTTGTACATCTTTATTATATTACACTGCTGCTTTAACCCGCCTAAGTTTTTTTGTTATTCAGCCAATCCACAAAATCTAAATCATAAATCCTACTCTTCTTATTGGTTGTTGCTTGAGAACCGCGTGACCACACGTCAGTTCTTGCCGCATCAATACAGCGGTGGTAGCTACTGAGGTTTGTAATTTGAAAAGGGATTGAAAGCAGCCGTAAAAAATGGAGCGTTTTTTAATTCGCGAAAAACGAACAAGATATAAAAATGAAGAGCTTTCTACTGAAGCCACTGATACTGCTCCCAGTCAAAGTACAACAAGCTAGTCCCCAGCGCTCTCTGATTCTGAAGTATCGTATCATTTCAGTCCTGCAGGATGTCCCCCTCCCTTGCACTAAAATCGGGGTATTTTAGTCTCATAAAGTGTAACGTATGATTAACAGCATATACGGGGTCAGCTTCTACTTGTGAGGTGAGAGGGACATGTATGTAGTTTGCATCCCAAGGATATTGCCTAGTCATACCAATCCATTGTGGAATAGGTTCCACCTCTGGGCGCCCAACAGTCATTGGAGCTCACTCTGGTGGAGAAAAATAATTCGTTAAGTACATCTCCGTCCTCGCTACTCCTCCTGCAATGAGACAATACATATTACATTATTGTTTATACAGTTTAGTCTGGGGTCTTGTGAACTCATTGTCCTCGGTCTCCCTATTGTATATAAACACTGGTAGGGGAGTTACACTCTCTCACTATCCCTTGCTGAAGCAGATCCTGTATGATGCCTCGTACAGCTTTTACTGCTTCAGCTTTGACTGGATACTGACGTTGGGGGTGCGTGGTCTCCTTCCACTGCGATTTTCCACACCCCTAGCCTTCCCTCAGTCATTGCTGTGGCACGCCCGTACATGCAGATACTTTTCAGCTACTCGTTGTACTTCCAGACTCAACTCACTTACATGAAACAACTTCAGAGGCGCTAGTCGTCTGTGCCTTCCACACTGGTAATTTTCATCTGACCTAACAAAGCCACACTATGTGCTCCTGTGTCAATGATCAATCCTAATTTAGACATGATATCCAATCCTAAAATACTTTGTTCATCGCGTTTTGACATAAAACAATTATACCGAATTACATAGTTCTCCAATTTTCAGCTGCACCAGTTTTGTTTTAAGAACATAAGAAAGTTTACAAATGAGAGGAGGCCATTCGGCCCATCTTTCTCGTTTGGTTGTTAGTAGCTTATTGATCCCAGAATCTCATCAAGCAGCTTCTTGAAGGATCCCAGGGTGTCAGCTTCAACAACATTACTGGGCAGTTGGTTCCAGACCCTCACAATTCTCTGTGATTTCCATTACACGAGAATAGATGTTAAAACTTCATGCTGATTTGAACTCGGCTCTCGCCAAGATAAGCACCAACTAAGACGTAGCTTCACAGTAAACTAATATGATACATATGTGTCTCCATCCATTTGCATTTCCTTCCATATGATGATGTAGATATCCTTCTGTCTGGTGTTAATGGCTGAAGTGTAATACTGGCTCCAGGGATCAGCTTATTTTGCCTCCCTGGTGCATCAACACACACAACGGCTGCGATGCTGGCTCCGGGGATCAACCACAGTGCGGCCTCCCCAGCGCATCAGCATGACAACCGTCTGGATTGAGCTAAGTAGGGTACATCTCTGGGGCCTTCAAGTGGGCACCTTCCATCCTCAGTGTTTCGTCGACTAGCCCACGACACCTCAAGAGGCTCGACAGTGATTCTGGCATCCCAGCATCACCCACCTCCCGTCCCCCCCACTCAACTCAGCCCAGCTTACTTACCCGTACAACAGCGTTTCTTTCTTTCTATTGTGCTTGAGATCCCCAGCCAGAATCTTTCCGTCTCAACCACAGCAGTTGCTGCTCCTCTCTGCTGCTTCAGATAAGTTCTTCACTGTGCGACGCAACTCTTGGCCACTGAATCCGACGTCTCTGAGAAACCGGGTTGTAGAGTGTGCCACAAATCCTCGACAACCTGTGGCCGTGCCCACATAAAGAAGTGATACAATAAGCGTGTCACCTGCCATACTTAATTGTATGACAGAAAGCCTGGCCAGGCATTCAATTCGATGTGCTTTTATTTGTTCTAATATAAGAAGGAAAAAAAAAACGAACGGCAGAAGGTCTATAATTGCGCCGGCTTGTTCTATTGGTCACGTCTTTTTTTGGGGCATATTTATTTGTCGGGAGCGGGAGTTTGAGAGTTCACTTTCCTTACCTGTGTGCTTTTCCGGTGAGACGTCAGGTTCCTGCTCGGTGTGGTGGTCTGTTCTTAAATAGTTGCCATGCGGAGGTTATAATAGTTTTTTTAGTCAGGTTGCTTTCAATGTAAGAGCGTGTGATTATTGTGATAGGTTTTTTGTACCCAGTGTTTTTTCTTGTGAAACGAATAGTATCATGACGTTACACTGAAGCATATAGGCTGGCAAATGGATGCAGGAGCTGTTTTTTTCTTCCTGTTCTGGAGTGATGCAGTGGCGGGGACCTGGCCAGAGTTCAAATACAGCGATTCAGCTCATCATTTCAAGTTCAACATCGGGTGAGATCCACTTGGTTTTTTCTTTTATTTGTGGTTACTGGCTTCAGTAACGCTGATGGGTTGTGTTTTTTGATCTGACTATTTTTTGCTTTTTTGTTTTTGCTCGCTGGACTCTTTTTGGTTTTTGTTTTCATTTCATTATATTCGAGACATTTGTGTGGATTGTTCATTTTACCTAAGGAGCTTATCAAGGGTTTTTTTTCACTTGGATGCAAAGGACATTGTTTTGATGTTTTACAGCTTGCAACATCTGGATGTTATTAGCTACTCTAAATGTCTAGTTTAGTATTACTGTGTATCTTTTTTTTTTTTGGTTGTACAAGTGTGATCACATGCTAAATTGAAAGAGGTGCTGCTGAGAGTAACTATTGAGAGAACTGCTGTTAAACTTTTAACGGTTACTGACCTGCCTTAAAGAACCAATACAAAGAAACTCTGAAATCAATTTCTTTTGTGCTTAATTGTTTAATTTCATTGAGGTTAACCAGGTCCTATTCATTTCTTCATGCCGTTACTGCATTCGTGGTTTACATTAAACATATTCTTAAAGTTTAGCATCAGTGTGTGTGACCTTGGTGTTCCACGCTGGCAGACAGCTTTTCTGTTAAAATATTTCATTAGTTGTGAATATAGGACAGTAATTTGGGGTGTTTATCTGGGACCCCCTTATAATTGGTGAATGCTAAAAACTGTTCTGTTACAAACCCACCTCACTGGGTAAACCCGGACTCTCCATCCTCGCTGTTCCGCTTCAGTGGCTAGTTGAGCATACCGCAGTTTCTTCCTCTCATACGCCTCATCTACAGCATCCTCCCATGGCACTGTTAACTCTACCAGGTGAACAAGGCGTGCTGATCCAGACCACAAGACAATATCTGGTCGAAGGTTAGTGGTGGCAATCTCAGGTGGAAAAATAAGCCGTTGACCAACATCTGCCAGCATATTCCAGTCTCTAGCAGCTTCCAGTTGTCCTGGGCGAGGATTGGTTTTAACACCTTTTCTTGGTGGTTGCTCTCCTGGGCGGAGGAATGTTGTCTTTTGTGTGTAATGTTTTGATGGAACAGGTGGCAACTTATTGGTCATGTTACGCTTGTTTTCCATGCTAAGGCCAAACATCGCAGCACCTGGTCATGGCGCCAAGTAAACCGTCCTTGGCTAAGAGCCACCTTACATCCTGTCAAAATGTGCCTTAATGTTGCAGGTGATGAACACAAAGGACATGAGGGATCCTCTCCTACCCAGAGGTTTAGGTTCTGTGGTGATGGGTGATGGGAGAACATCATATGTTGACCTGATGAGGAAACTGATCCTGCTCTGTTCCATTGACCATAGGTCTTGCCAGCCAATCTTGCGTTGTTCCACACTCTCCCAACTCATCCATTCTCCCTGTTTGGCCTGGGAAATGGCCTTTATACACCTCATCCTCTCCTCCTGCTTTTGCACCTCGTTGACTACCAGCTTCCTCCTTTGAGCTGGGGCCGCCTTGTGCCATGTAGGAGGAGTTGAACTGAAACCAAGACCCCCTCTTCCATGCTGAACTTGCCC
>NW_026707562.1:12500-15000 GCF_902713425.1 Acipenser ruthenus
TGACCATGGGCAGAAGTAGCTGACATGACCATGGGCAGAAGTAGCTGACATGACCATGGGCAGAAGTAGCTGACATGACCATAGGCACAGTTAGCTGACATGACCATAGGCAGAAGTAGCTGACATGACCATAGGCAGAAGTAGCTGACATGACCATAGGCAGAAGTAGCTGACATGACCATGGGCAGAAGTAGCTGACATGACCATAGGCACAGTTAGCTGACATGACCATAGGCACAGTTAGCTGACATGACCATAGGCGGAGTTAGCTGACATGACCATAGGCACAGTTAGCTGACATGACCATAGGCACAGTTAGCTGACATGACCATAGGCAGAAGTAGCTGACATGACCATAGGCAGAAGTAGCTGACATGACCATGGGCAGAAGTAGCTGACATGACCATAGGCGGAGTTAGCTGACATGACCATAGGCACAGTTAGCTGACATGACCATAGGCACAGTTAGCTGACATGACCATAGGCGGAGTTAGCTGACATGACCAGAGGCGGAATTAGCTAATATGACCATAGGCGGAATTAGCTGACATGACCAGAGGCAGAATTAGCCTACATGACCATGGGCAGAAGTAGCTGACATGACCAGAGCTCCAATTAAAAGTTACCTTCTTCTGAAGGGACAGATTTGCTATGTGTTACGGAGCGAGAGTTCCAGGAGGTCCCTGTGAACTCGTGGCTTCCTCCCTTAATGCAACTAGATGGCAGATACACTGGGGAGGTAGGTGCATATTACTAGGGGCACGGCATTTTCGATCAAAAAAATATTTCTAAGTCAGGACGGAGGTTCATTCTAAGGGCACGAGCGACCGATCTAAGCCGTGTGGGAGGCCCTGCACCCCGGTCAGGGTCCCCCTTCACCCCCTGGCGACATCCTCCCTTGGAAGTCTGCCCGGTGGCCCCCTCCCGCGCCCGGCGCCGGTTCAGGCCGGGCTGGAGGCCCCGTTCCTCGGGCTCAGGACCGGGCTAAGCCCCCTTAAGGACCTGGCCAAGCTCTGGTCACGTTGCGGGAAGGGGGGGGGGGTTGACCTCCCGTGCCCGGGCGCCCGTTCATGCGGGCCTGGAGGCTCCCATTTCCGGCTCGAGAACTGGGGTTTGCGCCCTTGGCTCCTCCGTGCGTTCCCTTTCAGTCTCTGGTCATGTCTACCTTCTCCGGAGGTGATTTGGGAGCCATGGTCATGTTGAGGGGAATTTTCGGAGGGAAATCCCTATCTTTAACATTATATGACCAGAGTCCGGACTTTTTCGGCTCCGTCAGAATCAAAGTTTTCAAAAAAACATGGTCATGTTCCCTATCTTTAACATTAGATGACCATGGCCACCTCGGGGCCGTTTGTGGAAGTCTGCCGAGGGCGGAGGCGAAACGGGGCTGCGGGGCGGCGGCGACTCCTGTTCCCAAGGACCCGGGACCTCCCTCCCTTCAGGGTCCCGCGGTCAAGGTACAACGGGGGGGTCCGCGGAGATTTCCGTCGACAGGGTTTTTTGATCAAAATGGTTTGACTAAGTCAGGACCCGAGGTGTCAGAATGCATGTGAAGGACCCGTTTGGAGCCGTCCTTTGGAGTCTGTGGCTGGGCAGGAGTTGACGGGATTCCTCCTTGTCTTCCCGGATGGTCTCTCTCTGTTGTGGGCAAAGGGTCCTTCACGAAATCCATACGCACGCGCGCGCATTATAGACCCAAGTCTTACCGTGCTTGATCTGAGGAACCCTGCCCGACCCACCCTACCGTGGACTGGGGTGAGCGGAGCCGAGTTTGGTCGCCACACCATCGCTCTCTCCGGATGGGAGTCCAAGGATCGGGCCGAACGCTTGAGACTTCACGGTGTTGTACGCTGAAGCCCGGGGATTGAGGTTCTATTTCTGGGCAGGATGTGAGCGCGCCTCGCACGTGTCCATTGAGAGGGGCGGTTCTCGTGCCGGTTTAGGAGCCAGGAGCCAGGTCGGGATGATTTCCATTGCGGTTAAGTCGCCTTGCCTGAGTTCCTTCCCCCCGATCCGCGCGTGTCCCGTCCCCCTCCCCCCGGGCGATGTCGATGCTGGTCGGTTGAGCTGTCGGGCCGGTTCCGGAGGCCTCGTGCCCGGGCAGGAGCCGTGTTGGGGGAGGATTTCCCGTGCGGTTAAGTCGCCCCTGCCTGCGTTCCTTCCCGGGGCGGAGGTTTTCCCACACGATTGGCTTTTACGTTCCGACTAGGGAGGGCCCCTGCGGGCCGGTGTCGCGCCGGTGTTCAGGCACGGCGGTTCCTCCCGAAACCCTACGGTCGGACGCCGTCGAGAGAGGGTTTCCCTTCCTTCCTTCCTTCCTTCCCAGGGAGGAGAGAGAGAGGGGGGGACGCCGACCCTTCCGAGCGAGGTCGAGAAGCCCGGGAGCCCTTCCATCGAGTGGTCTGGCTCGAGCCTGGGGAGGACCGGCGGGTTTAGCCCCCCGCCGCGTGCGTCTTTTCCCCGGAGCTGAAATGCATTCCTCTGGCTGACCTGCGGTCCC
>NW_026707563.1:0-24435 GCF_902713425.1 Acipenser ruthenus
TAAACACCCAGTCCCCTGCTGTTCTTGGCTCCACATCCTCTTCATCATCATCGCTGAGTGATAAGTCAGCATCACTGTCGCTAGTATCAAAATCCTCCAAACCAACTCTGAAATCTTCATCACTCCCATTGTCGCTCTCCACGTATGTTGCCATGTTTAGCTTTCGCTAAAAACTATATAAACTACAACTAAACAAGTAAAACTAATAATAAAACAAAAAATAATAATTTAAAACACTATATATATATATATATATATATATATATATATATATATATATATATATATATATATATATATATATATATATACTTGTAAAAGTTGAATGCCTTCACACAATATTTCTGTGTCTTCTAAACGTCCACAGCTAGATTGGAATCTCTACACGACACGCAATTGGATACAAATGTCACCTGACCCTCCCCTGACTTTCATTGCACATTCCACAGTGCCAGCACTGCTTTAGAGAATGAAACCTGAAATGCTAGACTGAGTAACCGCTCATAGAATAGAATGGGAAACTTGACGTACGAACGTACGGCATGGTACTGTAAGTCGGTTTTCATTTGACATACGTGCGTATGTCATGGTGTTGAAGTGGTTAAGTTATTACGTTGAATGTAAGGACGTTAACCCACCGAGATTATTGGGAAATGTCGCTGTTTTGAATTGTTTAAAAAAGAAAATGTAAACTCAAACTGAGGCAAAGGAGAAAAGAAAAAAAACAAACGGACTGCTGTCATTTTGTTTTAAGGCTGCAACATGGGCATTGTTGTTTCTATAGACAGGAAGAAAGTGCATTTATTGATACAGATGGATAACTGAACCGGAACGGAACGAATTCAGCCGTTCGGAACTTTCAGAACCTGAGCCGAAACGGAAAAAATTCCGGTTTGAATCCCTGGTTAACAGTTAAAATATTCCTTGCTCATCTTTGTTTTAAATGTAGTGCTGGATGCTACAGAATGCCTTTCAAGTTTTGTCAAACAACGAAACCAGCTGCTACAAGACTTTCGGAAAGTAAACGCTCTCCATAGCAGGGCAATGCTTGGTGCTGATACAAAAACAATAAGCACCCTGCATCCTTAAGCACGAATATAAATAAATAAATAAATAAAAATTGATGCGCAAAGAATGTGAAATGTACCTGGTCCAGACCAATGGAGTCAATGATCTACTGAAATCTAAGAGACTTCAGTATATCATGAGCTACACTAGTAAATATTGAGTCGCCCTTTTTATCAATCAGCATTTTTTTCTACATTTTTTACAGACATTCAGGTAAATATTTATTATTAAACAAATGTGAGTTTAAATTATTAGTAAGTACACACGTGTTGATATGAAAGCTGAACATTAATATCAGCAAAGAACAACTAAGGTACAACTTTTTCACTAAAGTAAAATCAGGCTTGTGTGATTTTGAAATGCCACTTTTTCATATATTTACTACTTCTTAATCTAAGTAAAAAAAAAAAGATTTTGGTGGGAACTGAATTTTTAATAACGGCCTGATACTTTCTCTTCCTTACCATTTTCTATTAATAATGGTCTTATACTCTGTCTTCCTTCGGATATTTTTGTGATTTATAAATAAAAAATATATGCCTATATTTAAGTCATCTCTCCTGCCGAGTTCACATTAACTTAGCGACGGTTTTTCTTACTGTTAGCTAACGTTAGCCACTGTGCAGACCTTGGGTCAAACCAATATGTTCGTGTAGGGAGAATTTATTCTGGATGTCTATAAATGTGGCCCATCCTCTGAATACGTTTCCATTTTTATATTTTATTTTAAACCTTTTAAGACAAACCAATGCCAAACACAACAAGATATAATACATAATGAATGAAAAAATTGGAGGGGCAAAATATATAGTTTGACCCCCCCCCCCCCCCCCCATATTCAAAGTGGGGGGCCATGTGCCCCTTCTGCCTCATGGGTTAGGCGCCTGCGATCACATCAATTATTGATCTAATTAAAGTTTTTATTTTTGTTGTTTTTTTTTTTTGATAGAGGAAAAGATTCACATACAAAAACTGAACATGTTATCATGGCTGAATACTCTACAACCTAATTTGTAATTTACCACATTATACTAATTTACACTACAATTTACAAACAGCTCCCATTTCCACATGATTTGTATAAGTAAAAGAAAAACAACTTGCAGTCACAATGCATGTGTACAGTATCCACATACTCATTACATTTACCAAGATCTAGAAATGACAGCAACAAGAGCATCTGCCATTTTATGTTTAAAATACAAAATAGTATAACCACAGCCAGCACTGTTCTAGTAAGACAATCCCTAAAAATACCTGAATAATCAGAAAAACAGGTGTTACAGGGCAGTACAGGGTTACAGTGTAAGGTTAATATTTAAATACAGTATGGTTTACAGTAAGTGCAATAATACTACTAGAATACCTTCTGTGAACCCTGTTGTCTAAGAATGAATACATCCCATAGCCCGTTATAAAATTAATTTACCTATAGAGCAATGAGGGAAATATGTTTATAGTCTAAAGTTGTGCAAAGAATTTTTGGCACATTTTGTTCCCAGGTGCCTATTTTATTGTTATACATACGCTGACCAGCTGTTTATCTGTGAACAAAGCTTGCTTTACGAGTACTCTGACACAGGACCAATATCCTCCATTATTAGCCCTTTGCGGTCCTATGTCAGACCAAGTCCGACATTACAATTTTTCCTTTCCAGTCTGATGTCGGACTCTGTCTGACATCATCAAAAAGGCATCATACACAGGTCCCTAGTCGTTTCTTCTCTGGAAAAAGCAGAGAAAAGCTATCAATGGCCGAGAGAGGCCGACAGAAGCCGAGAGAAGTCGAGAAAAAAAAAAACGGAGGCGGATCTGAGCAATACGCATAGTCCCTTCACCACAGACATAACATGGACATAAACAAACAAGATAGCTGCTTCCGCATCCAGCTCTCAAAGACAATAGTGGACATTTGCCAAGCTGTTATAGTAATAAAATAACAACTTGGATAGCATTATTGAGGAGTTTGGTGATAAATCGAGTGAGCAGTATGCACTACTATGAAGAGATATGTGATAAATAAAGCGAACAAGGAGTGGGGCAGAGCTGGAGATGCAGTACTGAGTGTCCTTTTGATATTTAAACCTGTTTTACAGTGAATAAAATTACTTTTAAACAGCTCATGTGAAAATAAATAATAAATTAGACCTGACGCGCCTGACAGGTGCTGAATAAATGGACCGCAAAGGGTTAATTATCTGTAGCTCAGTATCTATTCTGAAATACATTTAGTCATTTAGTCAAAAGTAAGTCATGTTTTATGGCTCAAATGTTACTCATAAATAACTTTAAAATGCTCAATCAAACTATAAGGTAAAGCTTATAAGCAAGTCAATTAGATGACTACTCTATCTTATGTTATCATGTACACGGTTCAGGTAAATGCATATTTTCTATAACTTTAATGTAAAACTATTTTCCCTCACCTCATGTTTTCTGGAATACATCTTTGCAGCAGATAGCCATCGCCCCTTGATGGCAGAGAGCCTTGTGACAGGCCAGAGTGAGATTTCCATGTCTCCATCACAGCCGTAACAGGAGAAATTCGATTTAGAAGAGGGTTTGATTGGTCTCTCGCGTCAGGTTGTGAAAAAGACATTGCTCCTTGCGCTCCAATCTGGTAATGATATGAATGTCCACCTGAATTAACTCCAACAATAGCCGATGTCGGCATGTTATTATTCTCTTGATAATAGCAGCCATCGTCAGGCTCCTGTTTAATTCTCTTAGGCAAGTCATTGTTAGAAAATGCCTCATGGTCATAATTGCCATTTAATGAATCAAAAGGTGGTCCTAAAATCCCAGAAAGGCTGTACTCATCTACATTGTCCCTCAAAGACAAGTAAGTGGTTTCTGAAACAGGAAAGGGGGTTAAAGGTTGCTGCTGTCCGTTATAGTGTGCATTCAGGCAAGACGACCCTTTATCCGATTCATTCTTAACATGTGTGGCAAAATGAGAACTGGGTAAGTTTGGCTTGTTGTCACTTAAAAGACACATGTTATCAAAACCAGTGCCAGGTTCATTTTTAATGAACTTGCCCATCACGTCTACCCCACAACTATATATTTCGCCGTCTGTTTTTTCAACCTTTGGAAATTCAAACCTTTTCATATCGTGGTCTCTGTCATCTGGGCTGTTAATATCATTCTGAACCAGACCAAGTGCACCAACAGGGCTGGAGATGGGAAACCCTGTCGAGTTATATGGAGGGCTTACTACTGACATATTTGTAACAGCCGAAGGACTTGAAATGGAGAATCTCATGTTGTTAATGTTAATGTTTTTACCAATAGGGCTTGATACAGAAGATCTCATGTTAGCAGTACTCGAGGCAGGAGATTTCACACTGCACATACTTTGGGGACTCGAGATGGGCGATCTCATAGTATTAAGAGGACTTGAAAGTGGAGAGCCCATATTACTGGTATTTGTGGGGCTACAAGCAGTAGAGTTTCTTGCATGTACATTAGCAAGGTTTGATACCCCAGAGCTATAATCAATGGGGCTGCTGACAGCAGTACAAGGATCCACAAGAGGGCTGGTGGTTGAAGACACCAGATTGTTACTGACAGGGCTGGAAATAGAGGCGTTTGTGTTCTGGGGACTATAAACAGAAGCAGCCATATTGCTGGTGTTGGCTGGGCTGCTGGCTGAGCACTCCATAGAATTAATATTAGAAAGGTTGGAGATTGCAGAGTAAGGGGATGAGATAAGTGAACCCAAAGTGTTCATTTTGGGGCTCGTAGCTGATGCAGACAGATTCTCTTCACTTGTATAAATCTGCTGCCCACTGTTTGGATAGCCCTTCACAGGGCTTGGATGTCCTTGTTGATTCTGTTGACCAAAACTATAATCTATATCTCTTACAGAGTTCATATACAAGCCCATAGACTCAGCCACAGTTTTGGAAAGTTCCTTGGAGTCTGTCTCCAGCTTAATATTGTTGTTATTATTTAAAGTTGGGAAAACAAATTTCTGATTCTGATGCTGAAAAGCCAGAGCCTGTTCCAACTTGTTCCCACCATTTTCCTTGAAGCCAGTAGCTGTGACATTTAGGATCTCCATCAATGCATTATCTTCGGTCTGATTTTCATCCAAAGAACAGCTGTTTTCCATTGATTTAGGCACTTGACTCAACATTTTCTCACAGTTCATTCTATCAAGGAAGCATTGGTGTCTTTTGGTCTCCATAGTTGTTTCATGGGTATACCTAATTTGTCAAAATACAAGGAATAAAAAAAATATATATTTATTTTAAGCAGTGGTTAAACAGTATAGACCTGTTCAGTTAGAAAATGTAATATCAAACAGAATATCTAAAATAATTTAATGCAGATTAGAAAACGATTCAGTACCATCAGCCAATCAGCTTTCAGCTTTAGCGGGCTCTATGAGACGGTAGATGCCCACTGGAAAGTCTCAGCACCAACTGTGAATCAAATTATACTTTTTGAGTTCTCATGAGTATACTGTATATTTATTTTATCATGCACGACACTACGCATGTTCAATAATCTATTTTTAGTAATATTTGACAAATTAACATAAACATGTGTTACTAGTAGTAATACACTTCTAACCCAGTGAGAGGCTGTAACCAGTTGCCTCAATTGTACATTTTAAATTATATAGATTAGCCAACCTCGCAGCATTGAATATGTGGTGTGCCAAATGTTTTTAAATAGTCTTCACATATTTTGGAAAAGGTTATTAACTTATAATGTATGCCTATATTAAACATATTTTAAAAAATACAAAAACAATCATGCTTCCAGCTACAACATGGCATAACAAGTATGTAATGTATGACCTTCTCCTGCTGTTGAACGTTATTCACCTAGTGTGATCAAAGAATGAGGAAGTAGCTGCAGTTTTTAAAAAGGAATAACGTTGTTTCTCTATAGCTAAAAACAACATATGGAAATGTAATGTAAAGAAAAAAAGTCAGTAAGGAGTTAACTATTAAAAACTGCAGTAAACATCCACTTTTTTTAGTGTTTAATGGAACATAATCATGGGCTTTTTGTTTAAAAACATATTCTATTTAAATATCAAATAATAGTTAAAGCCTAACGCATGTAACATTATAATTAGTACCATTAGACGAAACTACTTAAAAACTAGCCTCAGGAGCCAGCTCACAACTGCGAATGCTACATCTATTTTTAAAATCATTCTGCCTCAACGCGGTGTCTGGTAATTCACAATTACTCCCAACATTCGATGAGTTAACTAAATAAATACTGCAGCCTACCTTAAAAAACGCTTCTGACTGACTTCATGCCAGTTAGGATTTGCAACGCAGGTATCTGGCATTCATTGTATAAAGCGCCCAACTTCAACAACATGCTGCTTGCCTCTTTAAAATGAATCACGTGTTTTTTGTAGCACTCTTTCAGTACCCCTCCTCCTAACTGTAACCATTGGCCACAGCGTAATTGTGTCACGAAAAGTTAATTTTACGCCACCTACCGATTGGCTCGTTTCTACAGTCACTCTGGACTTTAAGGCCCTTGTTGACAGAACTGTGCTGCGACATGACCGATAAATTCTGATGTTCTTAAAGCTACAGAGTATCCAAATATTAGATACCTCTGTGTTGCTAAATCTGCTTTCATATTGAGTAGCCAGTTTGTAATATAGTATTTCGGTGTGAGTAATAACATAATTATTCGTTGTATGAATGTATGAAGACGAGGGCGCTATAGTTATGATACTGCATATGCATAAGTACGTTAGTAAGTATTCTTGCAGGCCACAATTAGTTACGCTATTTACTTGTCTCTACGTTAAAACGTTATTATTATCAACATCTGGCCAAGGTTTAACCTTTAACAACTAGAGACATTTACTAATACAATCATGCTACAAAAGATAAAACAAAACAAAACAAAAACGTAACACATCTGTAATCTTAAAATTGAATTAAATAATTTGCGAGCTTTATACCATATTAAAAATGATAGAGATAAACATCTACCAAGGTGCTGGAAGTGAGTAGCCTACATCACTGGCAAGTTAATGGATTCTGTATTAATCAAATTGCACAAACAATATATGCAGTTTTTAAAGTCGACGAGGCCATCTAGCCCGTATTGCAAGAGAGCGGGTAGCCATATCGGGATTCATTCACCCGTGTCAACATTTTAGAAATGTAGAGACTTGCAGTTTAAAATATGTTTGAATTAAATACATTTTCATCAGCTACATTATTTATGCTATGCCCATACCCCTGCCCACCAAAGCAAGAATAGTTACTAGTGTGTATACACAGTAAGGAGCGCTCATTTGAACGATTCCTTGTCTGTGTAGAGCCCAGCAATGTACTGCTTTCTCTGAATAGAAACCTTTCAAACTGTCATGCATTTTTTATCTGAAAAATCTGTCCATATTTTCTTAAATTTTCAAAAAATTACTGTAACATGTTATTCCTTCTCGTCAATGTCAGATTTCCACCGAACAATTGAGTTTAGACGCTGCAATAACATTACTACTGTACCGTTTTTAAAAGCGCTATGATTAAAATAAATAAATACATAAATAACAATGCTAGGAATGACATTTTTTGTTTATTACATGTCTATTTAATTTCAAACCAGTTACCACCTGAAGATAGTCTGTATAACTAAGCTTGCTTAAACTTGATTCCGACGTATTAACCAGGAATACCGCAGGTTACAGTAAAATCTGGCACGTTTATGACAGCTCCTATACACTCGCAGTCTTACCTTAATTACTACATCTAACTTGGTCAGGTGGATGTGTTGTTGGTAAGCCAAGGGGAAAAGCGTCGTTTTTGTCCCCCGATATCTCACACAGTAAAAATTATTATTTTCTGTTTCCATGCATCCACCAATTTCAGTTGTGACAGTTCCCGGCGCAAAGTAAGTATACAGTTGTGTTTCCCAGCTAGTCGTGATACGAACAGCCGAAGGGTGATATACACCAAAACCGTAACCCCAAAACAGCTTGTTATTATTTTCACAATCTCCCGTAAACCTTAGATTTCTGATTTTGTAGCTTTTCGACAGAGCACTGATAAAAACAGACTGAGGGGAGTCAGCAAGAGACTTGACAAGCGACGTCATTCTGTGTATATGGACCCTCCCACTTGCACCGAGTGCAGTTTAAACTCAGCAAAGGGAGAAAAACGAAAGTCACTCGCAGGAAAGATAACGATTTACAAACCTCTGTCTTCTGGAACAACGGAGCACTAGGCTCAACACATTCTAGAATAAAACATTCTGATTCACAGTGTACATTGGCCAAACAAATCTAGATAATTCTACATCATTCTGTGGCTTTATTTAAACTACGATGTATTTGCAGCATGGCATACTTTGGTCATTAGAAATTGAAGGATGCATGCCATACACGTGCTTGCCTGGTCTTATCTTAGAATAGTACATGTATTTATCATATAGTGTTAATTACATGTATTAACATATCACATTTATAAATATACAGTGTATATATGCTTTCATTTATATATTGGTGCCCAGTATATATATATATATATATATATATATATATATATATATATATATATATATATATATATATATATGTGTGTGTGTGTGTGTGTGTGTGTGTGTGTGTGTGTAATCAGGGCTGCTAAGTTGATACAGGTAGTTGACTATAATACCAAGATCAATATCAGGTATGATGCCACACCTCGCTCCTCCAGCGGAGGGAGCCCCTGTACATGACAGTATACATTTGTTGCAAAACATGGAAAAGTTGGTGGACCCTCAACTTCTGATCAAATTTCAAGAAGTGATATTATTTGTCTCATCTACGATAGAAGTAAAACACACTAGTTACACACACTCCAAGGACTACTGTACAATTTGCTTTTAATGTAAGGGCTTGCAGTGAGTCTAAAGAACATGAGGCATCAAAACCCACCATTTATCATCCCATTCCAACCCTTTATATTCTGCTAAAACGTATCATGTCATTGTTTTGAAGCTTCCTCCACCACACCTTGAAAATCATGTGGCTGTTTCCTTTTCACCACGGCTCTCCTAAGGTCAATTTAAAGTACACTTTGCCTACCTTCACTTTGGTTTATTAAATTACATTTTTTTTTTTTTTTTTTTTTAAATTTAGTCGTTGCCAATTAGTTTTTATTATTTTCTCCCCAATTTGAAATGCCCAATTATTTTTTAGGCTCAGCTCACCGCTACCACCCCTGCGCTGACTCGGGAGGGGCGAAGATGAACACACGCTGTCCTCCGAAGCATGTGCCGTCAGCCGCCCGCTTCTTTACACACTGCGAACTCACCGTGCAGCTGCCTCAGAGCTACAGCGTCGGACAACGCAGCTCTGGGCAGCTTACAGGCAAGCCCGCAGGCGCCCGGCCAGACTACAGGGGTCGCTGGTGCGTGGTGAGCCGAGGACACCCAGGCTGACCTAACCCTCCCTCCCTCCAGGCGACGCTCGGCCAATTGAGCGCCGCCCCCTGGAAGCTCCCGTCCTCGGTCGGCTGTGGAATAGCCTGGACTTGAACTCGCAATGTCCAGGCTATAGAGAGCATCCTGCACTCTAGCGAGAGCTTTTACTGGATGCGCCACTCGGGAGCCCCAAATTACATTTTTGATCTGTTTTATTTGGTAAGAATATTTTTTTTTATCTTATTATTTGGCTCAGAATCTCTATTTGTGCATATTTGCTTCTGATTCAAATCCAACCAAGTTCTGAAACTCAGTATCTAGTCTGTGGGTTCTTTTTAAACCTACAGCTATACATGGCCTTGACCCGACACTCAGTTTTCACACAATGCAAACTTCATAATGGAGATTCCTGGAGTTAGGGTGATAAAGGAGTTCATATTATTATTATTATTATTTATTTCTTAGCAGACACCCTTATCCTGGGGGACTTACAATTGTTACAAGATATCACATTATTTTTACATACAATTACCCATTTATACAGTTGTGTTTTTCCAAGCAATCTAGGTAAAGTACCTTGCTCAAGGGTACAGCAGCAGTGTCCCCCACCTGGGACCGAACCCACGACCCTCCGGTCAAGAGTCCAGAGCCCTAACCACTACTCAAATGTTACCACTCTAATGTTACCATGCCCCAGTAGTCTGAAATGCCTTGCCATAAACAGACAAGACAAAATCTGATTCTCTTTTCTATCTTGAGGATACTGTTCTTCCTAACTGATTGTATTACTTGTGGTTAGTGTTTGCTAGGCCTCTGCCCTTTATTAAAAAATCAGATTGCAAACTAATATTGCATTGGGTCATCAGACTTAGTGAAGTGATTTCTGATAGAAAGACTTGATACATTTTTAACCTAGTATCCAAAATTCCAGAAACTTTTCTGAAAATGGTGGAAAGGTACATGTGTAATGATAAGAAATGTGGGCTGACCAAAATGCATTGAACAAAGAGAATAATCTAATGAAATGTAGAAACATTTTATTCTCAAGGTAAAGTTTTAAGTCCAGGCATAGTCTGGGAAAATGAAGTAGTTTATTGAATTTACAACAAAAGGACAATGCAGCTTTGGATACAGTCCAGATGAATCCCAGGGCGAAAAGGTATGAGCTATGAAGACAGGTTGAGGGAAATGTAATCCAAAGAAGGATAATGGGAGACTTGATATAGTTTTTTTTACATCCTAAGAGGACCTGACAAAGTTAATCCTAGTTGATATTTTAAGCACAATACAGAGAACAGAACCAGAAGCCTCAGTGGGAAACTGAGGGAAGGCACTTTTTTACACATACTGTATAATGGTGAGTGTGTGGAGTGGGTTACCAAGCCATGTAATTTGCAAATTGTCTCCTTTTGTTCACACTTTTTCTTATAGGCCTATGTTATTACATTTAAAAACTAAAGGAACAGTCATAAAACTTAGAGCTATGCTGTTTTGCTGCATAATCATGATTGCAATGCTGAAGAAAACAATAATATCCAAACTTACTTAAGTTTTACACATCACAAATTACCTTCATAATGTCCTTAGGGAAGTAGTCAGGTAAAGGGTAGTAATATTTTGCATTGATAAGTATGCACTTAGGTGTTTTAATGAACTGTATAGTTAAATTGTGCTTGAAGCCTTATTTACTGCTTCAATTCAAAGATTTACACGTTTCTATGTTGTTGAAAAGATGCTCACAGTTCATAATAACATGTAGACTACTTCAGTGGTATTTCACCTTCATAGGTGACTAGTGCATAAAGCCAGGGAAGGGTCTGCTTTTGTCTATAGATGCTGTGCACATGTTTCTTTTGTCAAAAACCCAGGCTCCGGCACCCCTGGCTGTTCACCTTTTTCCTCCATTTTCCCTTGAATCACATGTATTCATAAGGACAATCTTGCCTTATGTCACCTATTTCACATTACTGGTAGGTGACGTAATCACACACAAAAGACATAAGCCCGATATACGCTTCTTGCAAGGGAACCGGCTCTTTTGTACAGCGGTATCGGCGCTATGCTTTAGTGCGAGAGGTCCCGGATTCACTCCCGCCCTCCACCTGTGTGTGGATTGCCTCGCTGTGTGTGAACCCTCTGCCTAAGGGAACCAAGATCGTTACAAAATATATATATATATAATTTATACTTTTCCGCTGTAACTGTAAGAAACTTACAATCTAAACCTTGTTTTAAGTGCTTCCGCCAAAAAGCTCTGATTTCAAATCTTGACATCTGTGACGTCACTAGGGGAAAACAGGAACCATAAACCATAAACCATAAACATGCATGCATATGTATATGTCATAAATAAGAAAGATCATACATACAGGACTATTTCGCGATGGTTAAATGTGTCAAAAATACATTTCACCTCAGATAGGTGCAAGGGAATGGATTGCATGAAAAAAGTACTGTATTCCGTGAAAGTAAAATCAACAAGTTCGTCAGTGCACAATGCAATGATCACTTCATACAACACGGAAAATGGAGACTAAAGCTTTTGTTTGTTGGTTTCTGGCAGGTACACATTTAATTTTTTCTCTTTTGTAAGACTCTTTTGTAAGATATTCCGAGGCGCACAAAAGAAAAGTCTCATATACAATGAGGGCTCATCCTCCACCGTTATTTTAGTAATGCCTACAGAATGTATTTTTTGTAATATGGTATTCTGGTTTTTAACAATACTGGTTCAGGCAGTATTGTTAAATTCGAGCTGGAAAAAAAACAATAAAAAAAAAAGGACAGAGGGACAGATGACGTAGTTAGTTTGTAGCTAGAGCAGTACAGTTTTTCGACCATATATACCATACATATATGCTTTAAAATCATACATAGAGTAAGAAATACAGATAAACATAAGACATAGGAGAGTTGTAACTGCATAAAACTTTAAGAAGATATAAGTCGTAGTTAAACTGAAGTTCGTATGCAGCTGTATTGTTGCTGAACATATTGCTGTACAACAATGGAAGGATTATCCACCCGTTTGGCTGTAAGTAAATAAAACTTATTGTTTCTGAAGTTTGAAAAGTCCATATGCCTGGAATTATTCTATACAAAATAAGAAGTTGAACTAATATGCGAAGCACAGTAACTGGATGATGTGTCATAATGTATAAGCAACCTACTACAAACTCTGAAGTGGTACATTTGTTTATTAAGAAGCCACCACACATTCCATATTTTATTCATTTGTCCTGGTGATGTATTTAGAGCTTGTAACACATCTTCATGTGTTACAGGTACTGCTTGTACCTAAATCTCCACTTCCATATTGGTAAATTTCAGTTTTCCTCATCACCATGGCTAGTACCAGGCTGAGGTCTTTGTGTGCCATTCATTTTCTTTTGGAATGTGTAGCCTACACATGCAGGGTTGACCCAAACCCGCTATTTATTGTGAGAGGTGTGTAATTCTCCATCGCTAATTGCGGTGAGGGGTATTTAAATTGGTTGATTGCGGAATCGCCTGCATTACCTAATTAGTCTTATAAAATAGGTCGTTATTTTGACGATGAGTGTGGCACATTACGTGGCTTTCTGCAGTCGGTTTTTCCCCTTTATAAATTTGGGCCTCAGTGCTCTAAAATTGATCAAGGAGATTTAATTTCTTGCTCATTGTGAAAGTAAACCAAGTACGACCCCAAAGCCAAAAAATGATTTTCTATGTGAGATATGGACTTTAAATAACCACCTTTATTATAATACAAAATCTTGTAGATTTCCAAAACATTAAACCCAAAAAATGGTTGAATAAAAATAAAAAGTAGAGTAAAAAGTAGTTGGAGCACAGCCTCATCCTTCGGAGTATTATGGTGCCATCTGCTAAAATACAAAGAATAAAATAAAAAATCTATGCAACATGTTCATCCCGGTGAACAAAAAATATTAGGCAGAGGAGCAACGTATACTCTCCACAAAGGAAGGAGAGGCTGAGAGATTCGCGCAGAGTCCCTATTTGCTAAAAATTGGTGTGCCATGTTCATCCTGGTGAACAAAAAACAGATGTCAAGAACTAAAATAAAAATATATGTAAATACATATATAATTATGACCACATACACAAAAAGGGCTTGTAACCAGGAGGTCCCTGGTTCAAATCCCACCTCAGCCACTGACTCATTGTGTGACCCTGAGCAAGTCACTTAACCTCCTTGTGCGGTTATTGGGTGAGACGTAGTTGTAAGTGACTGTGCAGCTGATGCATAGTTCACACACCCTAGTCTCTGTAAGTCGCCTTGGATAAATAATAATAATAATAATTTTGTTGAATGCACAAATATATCAAAAATAAAAATGGTGAACTCCCTCCCCAAAAAATGACAAAATGTGATATCTAAGTTTTTTTTTGTTTTGTTTGTTTTTGTTTTGTTTGTGACTGAAGGTAACGGAGGGAAAAAAGAAAAAAAAAGGAAGGAAAAAATCTCCGGGGGCCCTAGACCTTCAGCCACCTCCCCTCCAGGCCTCAAAAAACATGAACATAGTATAATTATATACATATTACTAATAGGCGGCATCATAGCAAAATGCAGTTTATATATATAACAAAGGATATGGTAGGGTTGGATTCTGGAGTAAAGTCCTTCATTAGGACGCAGGTTCCAGGTGTTGTTGGGCAATGAGAATGTCTTTAACGTTGCTCTTTATGTAAATCTCATAAGCATCTGAAGACCATTGACCAAGCTTTTGGATGACATGTGCAGGAATGTTTCGTTGAGCAGCTGTGGTTGCAGCTCCAAACCTGTGGGTCCTGAGGCGTGGATCGGAGTCTGGAAGCCAGATATCTCCACATGGAAGCGCGGGGACAGAAAACATAATTAGTTCAAGCAATGTGAACAGTTGCTCCTTCCCTTAATTTATCAGATTTACTTTGTTTAAAAAGAAAAGATAACACCTCTTGAACTGCAGCAGGACCTCGAGAGGTAGCTAGAGGGAGCAGCAAAGGGCAAATACAATTAATACGATATTTTACATGCTATGAATGTATGAAATACAAGACCTGAGATTGAAGTTTAAGGTCTATATGAACTGCAGCGGACGCTCGATAGGTAGCTAGAAGGAGCAGAAATGCAATTAATACAATTCGTACAATATTTAACAAGCTTAAATGTATGGAATACATGACCCTGAGATTGAAGTTTAAAGTCAAGGAACTGGTTTTGGTGGTGATTTCACCATGCTGGAGGAACCCACAGTAGCAGATACGAATATTTTTTCTAGAAGGACATCTTGAATGGGAGAAGCATCCGGAACGCAAAGTGTTGACTGGACTCAAGGACTTCTTTCTGATGGGTGGTTTGGAAGATGAAGGTTGGAGCAGATCCTTGAATGTCCCACAGCGACATTTGCGAATTAGAATATATTTTCTATTGAATCCATTGAGATGGTTCGCTGATCTTGAGGACTGGTGAGTGAGTGAGTGATTGAACATCCAGTTTATCAGGGGTTAGAAGCAATACATTAGAGATACAAGTAGGAGCCTATAATAGATTCTAAGGCGGCAAGCAGCTTTTGTAAAAACGTGTAGAAATGCTCTCTTGTACTTAACTGAAGTACCACAGTGTACAAGATCCTGCTCAGAATATTTTTAACCCAGTCTCATCGTAATTATTATTATTTTTTTGTGTGTAATTCCCTTCTGGTAAGTTCATACGAGCCTGTGGCTTTTCCAGAATCAATAGGAGAAAATAAAGCAGAGATTTTTAAATACTGTAGATGTTGGAACGAACTTCAGGGTGAACATAATATTTTGAGGGAAGTTCCAGGGCCCACGGAATATGCAAAACGCAACATTGATGAGAGTGCATTGAGTGCTTTTCGCCTATTGATTGACATGGATACACTTCACCACATACAACATTGCACTGAAGCAGAAGCCCAGCGACAACTACAGGATGATCGCTGGTCAATGCCCTTGGAGGAATTAGAAGCTTTCATTGCAGTAGTATATGCCCGTGGAGCATTTGGTGTCAGAAGACTGGGTTACTGTTGATAGCCAAATGAAAAGAGCAGGATCTGTGTGATTTGAGGCAGCACTTAGACTTTGTAAACAATTGTAAATAAAGCCCATTCTGTTTATTTATTCATGTCATTTCAGTTACAGTATGTCTGTGTATAAACACATAGCTTCGGTTGCGTATATATGCGCTTTGTTATGTAGGCAATATAAACCCATTTATTTTATTTTTTTATACTTATTGTGGCGTGATGGCCCTGCCCGTGTGTATTTTGTGTTATATGTTGTATGTGGCGTGTTATTGTTGGTGCAGGTATTGGTACACGGAGTGTGGGTTATGTAGCAAAGGTGATGTAAAGTGTATAATTGTATTTAGGCACGTGGATTGCACAATCACTCCACGTGCAGATTAAAATGGGAATTAGGATGGAAGCACAGGGAGCACAATTAGTTCACGTGCAGATGTACCGAGATTCCAATTGAATGACTGATTAGCAATCGAGGCTCGGTACATCTGCATAAAAAGAGTCAGTTTTCATGCACACGAGGTTGCATGTTCGAGAGTGAAGTTATACAATTCTGTTATACAATAAAACGCACAAGCCAGCGCATTCACCATTTCACTCACCACTCTGTGTGTTTCTCTTCCGGGTCTGACGTCACCGCTCAGTCCAGCTTGCTACATGTGGTGTCAGAACGAGGGATAACAATGCCTCCAGTGACACAGGCCAAGGAAGAGTACTGCGGGTACATTTTTTAATTTTTCTGGATTTTTTGAAAAGTGTTTTTTTGAGCAGAAGAAAAAAAAGGAATGGGTTTTCTGGTGAAAAAAAATGGAGAATGGGATCTGGGATTCCCACCAAATACCAGGAGGAGGAATTAGCGCCCAGAGGGGGGGAGCACAAGCGTTGAGCGACCAGAAGGGGGGAGCATGGGCGTCCAGTGCCCAGAAGGGGGGAGCATGGGTGTCCAGTGCCCAGAAGGAGGGAGCACGAGTGTCCAGAACTGCACCATTTCTCAGCAGCCAAGGGAGAGCTGCACCAGTCCCCAGCAGCCAAGGAGAGCTGCACCAGTCCCCAGCAGCCAAGGGAGAGCCGCACCGGGTCCCAGCGATTGAGGGAGAGCCGCACCAGTTCCCAGCGACAGAGGGAGAGCCGCACCAGTCTCTAGGGTTGGAGGGAGACGACCTCCACCTTCACCACTAGGGGGAGACTACATGCTGCTTCCACCTCCGCCGCCAGGGGGAGACTACATGCAGCTCCCACCTCCACCGCAAGAGGGAAACTACATGCATCCCCCACCTCCACCATCATGGGAAGACTACCTGCAGCTCCTACATCCACCGCAAGAGAGAGACTACCTGCAGCTCCCACCTCCACCACCAAAGGGAGACTACCTGCAGCTCCCACCTCCACCACCAAAGGGAGACTACCTGCAGCTCCCACCACCACCACAAGAGGGAGACTGCCTGCCACTCCCACCTCTACCACAAGAGGAAGGACCAGAACGTGATGCTGGCATTCCTCAGCAACCATTGCATAGGCTGCTGATGGGAGCACAGCAGAAAACAGCCCGACCGCAGCAGCCGCGAAGAGGGCCAGCACCGCCGCAGCCACTGCCAGAGTGGCCAACCCCAGCACTACGACTGGTCCTAACTCCACAACCAGGGGGAGAAGTGGAGCTCCCTCTGCCACCCTCTTAGCCGGGGGCTCCCCTCCCAGCTTCACCTCCATAGGGTCCGCCCGCACTGCCTGGGGTTGCCTGTCCCACAACAGCATTTTTAACCGTTTTTTAAGGTTGCGCAATATGTATATGTCTGTATATAAACACATTTATGTTCAAATGTCAGTTTATTTACAATGTTTCAGTTGTGCAGATGCTTTATATATGAGTTATATTCAATTGTTTGTCCTTTCATTTTAATAGTTATGTTGTTTTTAATACGCTGGTCAAATTGACCAGTCATGGTTGTTCTAGGTATGCCTATAAACACAGTCTCTAGTGTTAATTAGTATTTTACAATTGTTATTTTTACTGTTTCATTGCTTTAATATTTCTTATTAAAGGTGTTTTAGATATATTAAAAATCATTGTATTGTATATACAGTCTTCAGTCTGGTGTTAAGTCTGTGACAGCCACCTCCACTGCTTGAGTTTGTTTAAAGTATTAATTTGCCAATTATAGTGCCTATAGAAAGTCTACACCCCCTTGAACTTTTTTCACATTTTGTTGTGTCAGTGCCTCAGTTTCATGCATTTAAATGAGGATTCTTTTCCACTTATCTACACACCATACTCCACACTGTTAAGGGGAAAAAAGTTTTTATTGAGAAAAAAATTATATATTAAAAATACTAAACTCATAATTGGATAAGTCTCCACCCCCCTCAGTTAATACTTGGTGGAAGCACCTTTGGCAGCAATCTGTTGGGATAGGTCTCTACCAACTTTGCACACCTAGATTTGGCAATTATTATTATTTATTTCTTAGCAGACACCCTTATCCAGGGCGACTTACAATTGTTACAAGATATCACATTATTTTTACATACAATTACCCATTTATACAAATGGATTTTTACTGGAGCAATCTAGGTAAAGTACCTTGCTCAAAGGTACAGCAGCAGTGTCCTCCACCTGGGATTGAACCCACGACCCTCTGGTCAAGAGTCCAGAGCCCTAACCACTACTCCTCACTGCAATATTTGACCATTCTTCTTTACAAATTGATGGACAGCAATCTTCAAGTCATGCTACAAATGTTCCATTGGACAGGTCGGGGCTCTGACTGGGCCACTCAAGGACATTTACCTTTTTGTTCCTTAGCCACTCCAGTGTAGCTTTGGCTATTGTGCTTTGGGTCGTTGTCATGCTGAAAGGTGAACTTCCGTCCCAGTTTCAGCTTTCTTGCAGAGTGCAGCAGGTTTTCCTCAAGGACTTCTCTGTACTTTGCTCCATTCATTTTCCCTTCTATCCTGACAAGTGCCACAGTCCCTGCTGATGAGAAACATCCCCATAACATGATGCTGCCACCACCCTGCTTCACAGTAAGGATGGTGTTCTTTGGGTTTGCGCCAAACATAACGCTTTGCATTTAGGCCAAAAAGTTCCATTTTAGTTTTGTCAGACCATAAAACTTTTTGCCACATGGCTACAGAGTGTTTTTTTGCATACTTCAAATGGGATTCAAGGTGGGCTTTCTTCAGTAATGGCTTCCTTCTTGCCACCCTACCATACAGGCCAGATTTGTGGAGTGCTTGGGATATTGTTGTCACATGCACACTTTGACTAGTCTTGGCCATAAAAGCCTGTAGCTCTTGCAAAGTTGCCATTGGCCTCTTGGTAGCCTCTCTGATCAGTCTGCTTCTTGCTTGGTCATCCAGTTTGGAGGGACGGCCTGATCTAGGCAGGGTCTAGGTGGTGCCATACACCTTCCACTTCTTAATAATTGTCTTGACCGTGCTCCAAGGGATATTCAAGGCTTTTAATATTTTTTTATACCCATCCCCTGATCTGTGCCTTTCAACAACTTTGTCCCGGAGTTCTTTTGAAAGCACCTTGGTGCTCATGGTTGAGTCTTTGCTTTGAAATGCACTACCCAGCAGAGGGAACCTACAGGAACTGCTGAATTTATCCTGAAATCATGTGAATCACTACAATTTAACACAGGTGGAGGCCACTTAACTTGGAATGTGATTTTGAAGGCGAGCTAATTTAGGATTGCTATTACAAAGGTGGTGGACACTTATCCAGCCAAGCTATTTCAGTTTTTATTTTTAATTAATTTTCTACAAATTTCTAGAATATTTTTTTCTTAGCTTTCACTTGGAAGTTGTGAGGTAGGATGTGTAGATAAATGAAAAAAAAAATATTTTAATGCATTTTAATTCCAGGCTAAAAGGCAACAAAAAGTGAAAATTTTGAAAGGGGGTGTAGACTTTCTATAGGCACTGTAGTTTGGTTACACGATTTACTTTGTACCTTTATTAATTCATTCTTGAGTGTTGTGGTTTTGCTGTTGCCTTATATTATGTTTTATTCACTGTGTGGTTTTTATATATTTACATGTATTGAGGTTGGCTGTAGGTATTAATAAAGCCAGACTGTACTGCATTACTGTGTGTACTGCATTACTGTGAGACATCAGCTACCTTCATCAGCGAAGCAGACATTTGGATTTTGTTTGTTGAAATCTAAAATTTCGTTGGACCACCCTACCATCAGTACAACTCAACCACTCTACCATCAGTACAACTCGACCACCCTACCATCAGTACAACACTGTTTTGGCGTTCATTTCACGAATTCTTGCTCATCACGAAAATAATGGCGAGCTAAGAACAGGGGTTTTACAGTACCTTAATAGAACTGTCTGCTACGCGGTGTCCCAAAACATCAGCATGTGTGTGTAGTTCCATGACCGACACTCTCTCCGTATTATCAGGATGTAGAATGGAAGGTGATAGAGACTGGCGTGATAGTTTGATACAAACTGAGTTGAAATGACGTACTAAAATAGAAAAACATGGGAGTACAAATGGAGCGTTTGGAAAGACTGACTTGACTGACTGACTAAAGTATGAATGTTATGGTGTGATCCTGTGTTATGTTAAGAACAGGGAAACAATTTATTTCCTTTTTTCTGAGATCCTGTTGTGTTGATTGCTCATGCATTCGGCTACGCCCCGTGGCATTGATGCGTCCTGATGGCGCATTAGATATGCGTCACGTGGCTGTGTCTAAGAGCAAAGCTGAAGCAGTTATGGAAAAGTTTATTTATTTATTTTTTACATTTTTGCTCAAGCAAGGTGTCACAGTCCTGAACAGATGTCATGCATTTCAAGGAGAAGTAACAATATGACTACATTTTACTTTCCTATCTTGTGGATTTTGAGCATGAGTTTTACTGGAACGAGGAATGTCCGGCGACAGAGTGACTGGGATGAAGGGACTGCTGCAAAATTAAACATTGCAGCATTTGTAAGATGCATATGTTTTCTTTTAGACGATTCCTGTCAGGACCTTTTCCTCCCAAATCTTGGACTGGTCTACGATTGGAGAGTCAAATCCGTATCACTTCTTTTAAAAGTGAGTATTGTGTATATTTACTTAATATTAAACATTATATACATTATTATAATGTTGATCAGCTTTGCAGATAATAAAGAAGACTTCAAAGAAAGAGCACATGAGTATATGAAAAGAAAGGAAAATGCTAAGGATGGGAAAAGTCAAAGAAGAGGTCTCCCAATGAATGTGGCTCTGAATCATCAAATGATGACGTGTGATCTGAGGAGTGTGAGTTGGCTTGTTTTGTAATATATTTGAAAAATACTCTATTAACCTCTTGCATTCTGAATTGTTATTGACATATTATATTGTTTTCAGAATTGCTCCAAAAATACGAGAAGAGCCTATGACGCAAGTGTGAAGGTCAGAGACGGTGGAACAACTAGACTTTGATGACAGTCAGCAATAAAAAAGTGAGGTAAGTTAGAGATTTGGTCATTTAATTTTATGGAAGCATTATTATTATTATTATTATTATTATTATTATTATTATTATTATTATTATTATTATTATTATTATTAAGATCTTCAGTGAGATGTTTGCATTAATGAGTCGTTTTATGTGAACATTATGAGACCATTGATTCACAAACTGCTGTCAGTGTTATAAAATGCTTATAAGGATCCATGATAAGGTTTACATTTTTTACAGGATGATAAAGAAGACATACAGTTGCTCTCAAAAGTATTCACCCCCCTTGGACTTTTCCACATTTTATTGTGTTACAACATGGAATCAAAATTGATTTAATTAGGAGTTTTTGCCACTGATCAACACCAAAAAAATCCATAATGTCAAAGTGAAAAATAAAATCTACAAATTGTTCTAAATTAATTACAAATACAAAACAGAAAATAATTGATTGCATAAGTATTCACTCCCTTGAGTCAATATTTGGTAGAGGCACCTTTGGCAGCAATTACAGCCATGAGTCTATTTGGATAAGTCTCTACCAGCTCCGTCAAGTTGGATGGGGACCTTTGGTGAACAGCAATTTTCAACTCTTTCCACATAGTCTCAATTGGATTGAGGTCTGGGCTTTGACTGGGCCACTCCAGGACATTTACCTTTTTGTTTTTAAGCCACTCCAGTGTGGCTTTGGTTGTATGTTTGGGGTCATTGTCCTGCTGGAAGATGTATCTTCTCCCAAGTCCCAGGTCTCTTGCAGACTTCAGCAGGTTTTCCTTCAGGATTTCTCTGTACTTTGCTGCATCCATTTTGCCCTCTACACAAGCTTTCCAGGCCCTGACGCAGAGAAGCATCCCCATAGCATGATGCTGCCACCACCCTGCTTCACGGCAGGGATGGTGTTCTCAGGCTTGCGCCAAACATAGCACTTAGCGTTGAGGCCAAAAAGCTCTATTTTGGTCTCATCAGACCATAGAATCTTCATCCACTTGGTCTCAGAGACTCCCATATGCCTTCTGGCAAACTCAAGCCGAGATTTGATGTGAGTTTTTTTCAACAATGGCTTTCTTTTTGCCACTCTCCCATAAAGGCCAGTTTTGTGAAGCACCCGGGCTATTGTTGCCGTATGCACAGTGTCTCCCAGCTCAGCTGTGGAAGACTGTAACTCCTTTAGAGTTGCCATAGGCCTCTTGGTGGCCTCTCTGACTAGTGCCCTTCTCGCCCGGATACTCAGTTTTTGAGGATGGCCTGATCTAGACAGATTCACAGTTGCGCCATATTCTCTCCATTTCTTAATAATGGACTTTACTGTGCTCCGGGGGATATTCAATGCCTTGGAAATGTTCTTATATCCTACCCCTGATTGGTGCTTTTGAAAAACCTTATTCCGGATTTGCTTTGAATGTTCCTTCATCTTCATGATTTAGTTTTTGTTAGGAAATGTACTAACCAACTGTGGGACCTCCCAGAGACAGGTGTATTTAACCTGAAATCATGTGAAACACCTTAATTGCACACAGGTGGACTCCATTCAACTAATTATGTGACTTCTAAATACAATTGGTTGCACCAGAGCTTATTTAGGTGTGTCATAGCAAAGGGGGTGATACTTATGCAATCAATTATTTTCAGTTTTATATTTGTAATTAATTTAGAACAATTTGTAGATTTTATTTTTTACTTTGACATTATGGACTTTTTTTGTATTGATCAGTGGCAAAAACTCCTAATTAAATCCATTTTGATTCCAAGTTGTAACACAATAAAATGAATACTTTTGAGAGCCACTGTATGAAAGCAGCTGGTAACAATTTATAGAAAATGTCTGTTCTACATCTCGCATCAGCTGCAGGAGTTTGTGGCAATGTCAATGGCAATTCATCCTGCATGTACTTCAAGGGGGAAAGAATAGTACAATAGCTTACATTCATTAATTGACAGTTATCTTGCCATTTTTGACAAATCATTACCTTTAGAATTTTTTTTTCTTTTTTGTTAAACAAACAGCTTGGGTTATTTAGCCTACTGTTTTAATGATTATAATGTGATTGACGTTATGTACAGTACTTCCTCTCTACTGTTGCTAGGGGCTTTGCATTTAGATGGTACTGTAGATGAGGTCAGACAGGTTTAAATGTGGTGACAATTTTGTGGTGTTGATTACATTTGTTTATTCCCTAAGAGCCAAAGACAAACCAAAGTCTTCATTAAAAACAGCAGGTTCACAGTGAAATTAAAATGTTGCTGTATAGAGGTAAGAGCAGCCATCAGAGGGGTCAAAATAAAAATTGATCATTGAGCATTGGATTAGATGCACAATCAGTGTATCTCACATTCATCAACAGAATTATAAAAAAATCATTACACTGTCTAAAATGCATTTAACCCATTCATTCCCTAAACTACATAGTGGCTTGAATGTTTCTAGGTGCATACATTGAATATACAATATAATTAAGGCTAAGATTAAAACACGGCTGTCACGGATTCCATGATTTTTGTTGGTGTCGGTGATTTTAATAGGCAGTGTTGAAGTTTACCAACTGTACAAGAAAAATCCACTTACATTTCAGTCGTATAGCAAGCTGTGATAAACAATCAAACAAACAAGTAAATCTAAAGGTATGTAAAACTGCCTTAATGCTGGGATGAAAATCCACCAAATGTTAAAACGAAAATGTGTTTGGAGTGCTATGCGCTGTGATGTTTACTGATTTACAAAAGACTTGAATTAAATGATCAGCTTGTCACTTTGGTTCACATTTATGTTGTGAAAACCATAATAAATAACAATTTAGATTTATTTTTTTTCTACTTATATAGGCAGACTAATATTATTGTATGTAGTTATACTATATTTAACAAAACATAGTTACATTTTCATCCATGTGACTTTTTGGTACAAATTTCCGTGACAAAATCCCAGTTTAAGTAAAGAAAAGCTACTAACTTTAGTTTATTCTGTAGCTACCTGTTGCTATTAAGCAGGATCATATTAACAAAAAATAAATTTCAAAAAATGAAATAAAAAAAATACATATCCTAGTAAGATATCACACATCATTATGTTAAGGGTGAAACCCGGTGACCTGGTGAGTCTAGTTTTGTCCGGGCCAATCTAGTTTCGCCAGTGGCTTCTGGGCAAATCCCAAAGTTATCACTTTTTTGGGCACTCGCCCACGTCCCATTTGGCGAATCTAGATTGGCCCAGCACTCGAAAAAGGCGACTGGGTGAAGCAAGTTTTTTCACCAGTTTTCACTGAATTTCAGGGCTAGCCCAGGCGAGTTTAGTTTTGCATTTCTATACTCTCCCCTGCCAGCTTCCAAGTGCGTGCCAGGGTACCTGCCTTGCCTCCATTTCTGATAACAATGTAACTGTTTCTAGGTTTTCAGCGGCAGTGCAGAAATGGCAGGACACCAGGGCTGGTTTTAATAGCGATTAAAACCACATTTTTTTATTAGCTCTCTCTCCCAAAAAGTTAAAAATCAAAAAG
>NW_026707564.1:0-24408 GCF_902713425.1 Acipenser ruthenus
TATCTAAATACCGAGAAGACAAGAGTGCTTGCATACATAAAGTTGTGTGTGATATTAATTATAAAATCATATTCAGCAATACAATGAGCTTAAGCAGGTTGACAGACAGAGAGAGTTTAGCTGTGTGATTTATCAGCACATCGTAAGCAATGTGTAGTTCAGAGGGATGCAGCCTAAGCTTTTCGGCTGACCAGTCGAGGCTGTGTGGTCCAGTGGTTAAAGAAAAGGGCTTGTAACCAGAAGGTCCCCGGTTCAAGTCCCACCTCAACCACTGACTCATTGTGTGACCCTGAGCAAGTCACTTAACCTCCTTGTGCTCCGTCTTTCGGATGAGACGTAATTGTAAGTGACTCTGCAGCTGATGCATAGTTCACACACCCTAGTCTCTGTAAGTCACCTTGGATAAAGGCGTCTGCTAAATAAATAAATAAATAAATAATAATAAGTAGTAGAATACGGCAAGGTATGGAGCAGTTCAGTGCAAATACAAGCTGATGCAAGTACTGGTACAATTGGGTGCCATATAGTCCAGTATGGTCGAGAGTTGTGAGGTTTACAGATGCTGTCTTGAGGAGGCATCGGAAGGTGGTCAGGGACTGATATCCGTGGACAGGTCGTTTCACCGCTGAGGGGCAAGGGTGGAGAAGGAGCGGGCTCTGGAAGCCAGGGAGTGGAGGGGGGGGGGGGGCAGCTAGTCTGCTGGTGGTGGAGTGGAGGGGGCGAGAGGGGGTGTAGGGAGAAATGATAGTCTGGAGATAGGAGGGAGCAGAAAGGTCAAGACAGCGATAGGTGAGTACAAGCGTTTTGACTTGGATAAGCGCAGCGATAGGGAGCCAGTGGAGGGAGCAGAGCAGCGGTGTAGCGTGGGAGAAATGAGGAAGGGAAAAGATAAGGCGAGCAGCAGAGTTTTGGTTGAGCTGGATTGCAGACGGATAGCAGAGGCAGGGAGGACAGGAGGGAGTTGCAGTAGACAAGGCGGGACAGTACCAGGGCCTGAACTAGGAATATATATATATATATATTTTTTTTTTAAAGAGATCATGCCATAATGTCTTCTTATTTTTGAAACAGCGAAAGACAATGACATTTGGAGTTGGGTAATATTTTTAAAATGTTCAAAAAAATATTATGATAATGTTACAAGACTGAGGGGTAGATGTACTCAAGTGTTGTGGCTGTCGCAATAGTCACAAACCATGCAAATGAGTCGGAAGTCTAGGGTGAAATGATCTAAACAATCGCAATGCTGTTAGTGACTTTTTAGGGAATGCTTTGCGGCAGCAGTTTTTCATTGCGGTTCAGCCTTGAGGGTTCTCAGATATTATAATGAGATGTATTAAAGCTGCCAGCAATTGCGACACTTACAATTGCATCAAGTTAAGAACTTTTGAAAGCACATTTTAAACAGTCGCAATTAGCAAACCTTTAAAAGTCAGTATGAAAAACACTACCCCCTAACCATGGCCTCTGTGATTGCAGCAAGGAGACATCGTCTTCAGCAAGAGCGAGTGATTTGTAGGATGAGAGGAGAAAGGGTATTTTCAGGGGACTGTGGCAGCTGTTGCTAGCACTTCCTAGTCCGCTTTTTCTCGTGTGTTACCAGTTGTGCTCAATGCATTTTTGAGGCGAACAGCCAAATACACAGTTTTTTCCCTAAAAGCAGGGAGTACTTACAAGCCTTGAAAACAAATTTCTATAATATTTCTGGTTTCCCCAACATGTTGGGAGCAATAGACTGCACACATGTGCCGCTAACCCCTCCAGCTCATTCTGAGCATCTGTATAGGAATAGGAAACACACCTATTCTATTAATGTGCACGTGGTTTGTAATTGTGCACAATTTAGCACTGCACTACTGACTAACTGAAATAAAAACGGACAGTATGCATTTGGCTACTCATGATAATACAAATTAGAGGTATAATGCAAAATGTGTTGCTGGTCCCTTGAAATTCATATTAATGAGAATCGACTGTCCTCCTGAAAGTATCTTAACTTGTCAATGTGGCACCATGACCTATTTTGCGTTAATTGAAGTTTTTCTAACTGAAGAAAAAATATATGAGGACATTATTATATGTTGTTTCATGGGGCATGAGCTGGGGTGAAGGATAATGCAGAAGAAGCAGCAAGGAGCAGTTAGTTGGATAGAAAGTGGTCACTGACTGAGGGCAACGATGCCGACACATCCCAGGGGCAGAGGACCCAGCAACCGAAGAGAGGATAGAAAAGAGGTCGCTGACTGAGGGCGTGATGCCGACACATCCCAGGGGCAGAGGACCCAGCAACCGAAGAGAGGATAGAAAAGAGGTCGCTGACTGAGGGCGGTGATGCCGACACATCCCAGGGGCAGAGGACCCAGCAACCGAAGAGAGGATAGAAAGATGGTCGCTGACTGAGGGCGGCGATGCCGACACATCCCAGGGGCAGAGGACCCAGCAACCGAAGAGAGGATAGAAAAGATGTTGCTGACTGAGGGCGACGATGCCGACACATCCCAGGGGCAGAGGACCCAGCATACCGAAAACACATATGAGGATTATGACTCGGAGAGCCGCCCCTCGAGAGGAAGTCGGTCCCGGAGGCCGGGACACGAGAGGAGATGAGAGAGAGAGGTACCCAGCATCCGAGACTTCTGTAAGGACTTCTGATTGGCTGAGACGTCACGCTGCCTGGGACCTGAAATAAGGACAAAGCATAGAGGTTAGTATAGGACTCAGCACGAGTGGCCACGTCCTGAAAGAGAGGCAGAATAGAACAGAGCCTCGAGTGAGGTAAGATAAGCGCAGGAGCTGCGACAGGACAGTTTGGCCGGGGGTCCGCTCTGACTCACATGGTGAGAACCCCCCTGAAGGTAAGGGAAGTGGATGCCTAGCCCTGAGGTCGGGGAAGTGAGACTCACTTGCCCCCCAGAGACGACCGATGCGAAGGCATGTATGAAGGTGGAGGAGGAGAGAAGGAGGAAAACGAAACACTATACAGAAAAGGTGCAGGTGATCAGGGCTTAAATAGAAAATAGATACTAATTAACAGGAAATTAGAAAATTAGAAGATTAGAAGATTAGAAGCCCCCCCAGCTCCACGCCCCCTGAACCACGTGAGCTAACATTTATTTAAATACAAAAGTTTAGTTAACAGTTTTGTTTTTTTCTGAATAAGATACTATTATAGAATTTGGAGGACCTGAGGTTCTAAATTTGCTGGACTGTGGATTTGCACAGTGCAAATAAGTAGCTTTTTCTTTGCAACATTCAAATTCAATATAAAAGAAAATAAGAAATGTAGCAATGCCAGAATGTTTGTTGTAGACACTATACTTAGTTTTAAACCCTAATCTATCAAACAAATAATTTTAACAGTGATGTATTATCTAAATACCGAGAAGACAAGAGTGCTTGTATACATAAAGTTGTGTGTGATATTAATTATAAAATCACATTCAGCAATACAATGAGCTTAAGCAGGTTGACAGACAGAGAGAGTTTAGCTGTGTGATTTGTCAGCACATTGTAAGCAATGTGCAGTTCAGAGGGTTGCAGTCCAAGCTTTTCGGCTGACCAGTCGATTTCATTTCTGAGCACTCTGACTGCCTTTAATGTTATAATTAGCATCATTACACCATCTCAGTTTCTTAATCATGGAAAAATGATAGTGACAAAATAAGCTCAACTATTTTTCTACCTATACATTCCTAAACCACAGTGATGATTGCTTTACCCTGGCTGCTGCTTAGAGGATAGCTATAACACTAACTGTTTCATAAAACATAGATTTCACCCATGCTAAACTCGTCAAATAAAATGAATAATGATTGTGATCATTATGTGTTTGCATTATATGAGCACTACATAAAATGCAGAGCAATTCATTTTATTCCGCCCCCTTCATGGAGTAGAAAGAAGTCTTAAGCCCCTTTCACACTGGCACTCCTACCCGGGTCCGGACCCGGGTTCTAGCTATGCAGGTCACAATCCTGCGTAGTGTGAAACCACATACCTGGGTTGAACCTGCGTTAACCCGGGTCCCAGCGACCCACCTCAGGATGTAGGTTGACACGCTTTGACCCGGGCTGAGCGAGACAAAATGCATGACGGCTTCATGAGCCGACGGAATAACAAACAGCCACGCCTGCGTAATGGTTTCACTTCTGCAAGGAACATTTTTGTTTATTCTGTTTAGCCATATTGTTGTTGCTTGAGACACACCATGAGCCAGATTGCAGCAGGGATGAAGAAACATTTGCTCTAATCAACATTTGGGCCGACGGTTCAATCCAGAGAAGCTTGGATGGAAGAGTCAGTAACAAGCTGCTTCCGGGGCATTGATATGTGCATTGTGTACTTGCATCTGACACCCAGGTCAACCCTGCTTTATCAAAAGTAGTGTGAAATCGCGTACCCGACCCGCATGACACCAGGTTCTGACCCGGGTAGAGCATTCCAGTGTGAAAGGGGCTCTAGTTAATCAGCTCGTTTCGCTTTTTAATAAAAATAGTGGACATAAAACATATTTAAAGACAGGTACATTCGTCAGAAAAAAAAACCCAGAAACTCTACATATTTTTAAATAGCGATATTAAATTGAAATACAGACAGTAGCCTACTAAACACATCAATCACGCAACATAGGTAAATAGACAGTAAAGACTTTGAAGAGCACAGAGGCTATAGATATCAGCAGGACTTGGGAATTCATGTATGCACACAACGAGAGAGGAAATGCATTTTATTTTTCGGCAAAACAACGTGTAAAAGAGCCGAAATAAATAATTATTACTGTGATTGTAAACGAGGCCTGTGCCTCGGATGCCTCATAGCTGGCTACGGCCTTGTACTAAGTAGGCTAAGTTCAAAATAATAATAATAATTAAAAAATAAAACACTAAAATCATTTAGTTTCAATTTAAAATAATCTTTTATTCACATTGTACACCAATGTTGTACAATGCAACAGCATGATTTATTTTGTGTTAGCCTATAGGCTTTTTAGTAAAAAGAAAGTGCCTAGGCATTCATTAGATTTTACTACTGTATACTTATATACAGGCCTACTGTACAGGTTCATGTTTTTACATAATGTAATGTGTAGCCTACCCAAAACACATTAGTTTGCTTTCAGCGCAATGATTTAAACATTTAAAATACACTGAGCACTATAAATGTATGTGTGTGCAATTGTACTATATATTTTTTTTAAACCTGACACGTCGAAGACGTCGGGGGCTACCGTATGGTTATGAAAAGACTTTTGATAGAAACAACGTTTGGGGGTGAAGGCTGGGGGCCCCACTATAGAATCTGATGGGATTAAACTGCCTTTTATTTATTCAAAAAAATGTCGCACCACTCTCACAATGCTAGAGATCTCGCTAAGAGGACGCAACAAATATTTAAATGTGTATATTGCGGCTCTCTTCAATAACATATTTTCTCTTAGTACATACAACAAAATGTATACTTTACGAAATGTCACATGGAAGTAAGTGTGGTTGGTTGCGCTGCTGGGAATTGTAACTGAACTATTGTAATGGTGTGTGGACTCATTAAGCCTGACTAAACATGAAACGGTACTAGTGTGGACGCTTTGAGCTGGATTAATTAAAACGGTTTCAAGTACGGTGCTCGAGATCGGTTATGTAGTGTGGACAGGGCCTTAAACAAATATATCTTGTTTTTGACATTTTAGAAATTATGTAATGGTTATTATTTTATTATTTGTTTGTGGTTGTGAAATACTGTTCAATTTCCTAACTTCCAATATTAAGATTAAACATGTTTAAACGTTTCATCTATAAAATATTGGGAATTTTGATAACTTGCAACAAGAAGCGCTCAAATCGAGTTTAAAAGAAATATACTACACATGCAAAGTGTTTAAGTCTACATTTGTATATGAAACAGAGTTTATAACCTTAACTTGTATAGATACCACTGTAATAATAATAATAATAATAATAATAATAATAATAATAATAATAATAATAATAATAATAATAATAATAATCATCATCATCATCATGACATCTACAGCTATGGCCAAAAGTTTTGCATCACGCTGTAGAATTAACTAATTTTGCTTCATATAGTCAAATGAAACCTGCTGAATAATGTTACGTTAACATATAGAATAACATACCGCGTTGTAGTTTTCCATATACTTAACGAAAAAATTTAAAAATGTGACATTTCGAAATCTAACATTGTAATACTCTACGACTATCATAGCTTCCGGTAGACTTTTGCGATATCATTTGTTAGTTTTTTGTTTTTTTTTTAATTACATGATGTTAAATAAAATATCTAAATTGTGTTTATATATATATATATATATATATATATATATATATATATATATATATATATATATATATATATATATATATATCTCAATCCTAAAATTCTAGGTGATGAAAACCTTTTGGCCGTAGCTGTATAGTTCACATGCATATTTATCATAACGTTTAAATGTTGATAAAATTATACATTGGTTAACTGTTAACGCCCCTTAGTCTCATTCAGAGTTCTTTGTACAGCAACACACTACTAGATTCGCTACATATTATACTGCAAACATACATTACTTTAGCTTCGTGGGTTTCTTGGGCTAGGCTGAGATAGTGGGGGTTGCTTGAAGTTAAGAAAAACTGCAAATGTGTAATTTTTGTTAGTGGAGTGGGGGAGGGGAGCTGTTTATTCAGTTGAGTCTAGGAGGCATGTTCTAATACAAAGAGAGACATCCCCTTCCTGTGCTAGTTGCTGCTCCCCCCAGCACAGAGCCTGTTTCTTAGTAACCACACCCCTTCTGCTATAAAGCACGAGGCTCAGCCCCAGCCCTGCACCATTGCCTTCACATTCCGAATCCTTAACGTCGGCCTGAAGGAACGAGGACTGAAAATGGTGAGTTGATACGCACTTCTTTTTTTTTTTCAAATATATGCCTATGCTTTATATAAATGGCACAATTGTTAAGAGAGCATGACTAGATGCCAGAAAATACCAGTGTGACCTAGTTTATACAGCTAAGGCCCAGTAGTAAGTTGGAAATAAGATGGTATGGTGCTTGTTTTCAAAACTTACATTTATTATTTTTTCTTGAATGTTTTGAAAATAACGAAAAATATATAATTTATACATGAGTTTGAATTACATTTGTGGAAAAATAATCATTTGAAAACTACAACCAATTGATTCTTTGCTATTGTCTAAGAAAGTATTTTTTTAAACAAATATATTAATTTAGTCTCAAGTAATTTGCAGGTAGTTGCATTATAAACGTTAAAAATTAAAGTTTGTTAAATAAAAATGTGTTAAAAATAGCTTATCTATTTGAAACCCTGATGCTAATCGGGATTTAGGGCTGCAATTGCCTTACCTTAAAGGAGTGGTACCGGTCTAAGTTATCAATTCCACAAACAGGGCCACTGGCAGAAATGTGGTATTACATGGAAAGCTTTTACAAACACAAGAACCATCTTCTAGCAACCCCCAGTGCAACAGCCATTTTATGACTCTGTGAAGTTGGGTTTATCTTCACAATGTCTGCTTCACCTGTAGGGGGATTTTAAAATGTGCATAGTATACTGCAGCTGAACCTCAGTTAAAGTATGCTATAGAAATATAAGATCCTTTCTTGATCTGCCTTAAAATGGTACGTAACACGTGGACTATTAAATCTTTCTTTCACAAAATATAAATGCAAATTTGACCCTTAAGTAAACTGCTCTGATAGGCTGTCAATTCCTTTCCTATTAAACACCTTGCTTTCTGCAATCATTTTTATAATTGTAAGCCTACTTCAGAGTAAGTTTAATTCCAGGAAAAATGTGATCAGTAAGTAAAAATAATTATATTATAATTAATATCAGGTAGAATGAGAGGGCTGTATTCTTCAAGAATATGCACAGTTTCTCTAAGGTGTGCCATTGTCCTACTTGGGTTTATCAAGGCAAATCTTAATCTTTTCTCCTCAGCGTGAGTGTATCTCCATCCATGTTGGCCAAGCCGGAGTCCAGATGGGCAATGCCTGCTGGGAGCTCTACTGCCTGGAGCACGGGATCCAGCCTGATGGGCAGATGCCCAGTGACAAGACCATCGGTGGAGGAGACGATTCCTTCAACACCTTCTTCAGCGAGACTGGAGCTGGGAAACACGTCCCCAGAGCAGTCTTTGTGGACCTGGAGCCCACTGTGATCGGTAAGGCTTTGTACCTTGAACAAAATGGCTTTTTTTTTTTTTTTTCTAATACTGAAAAGCTAATGAAATGAAAAACAGAAGGGCTAAGAAAAAAAGAAAAGAAACCCAAAGCATTACATACCCTTCTCATTTTATTTTGATACATTTTCTCTTGATATCCCAGCACAAGTCAAACAAGGCTAATTCATATTTTACAGATAAGCAGAGGTCTTGATGTACTAGTCTCTTTTTTTTGAAGTACACTGTTCTCAGGTTAACAACAACTTTCTTCTCCAGATGAGGTTCGCACTGGAACCTACCGTCAGCTGTTCCACCCTGAGCAGCTCATCACTGGCAAGGAGGACGCTGCTAACAACTACGCCCGCGGGCACTACACCATTGGCAAGGAGATCATCGACCTGGTGCTTGACAGGACCCGCAAACTGGTGAGGTTTCTTCTGGATCTCTTGCATGTCTCTTTGTTGCTTCTCAATGTTTTGGGGGTGAACCAAGTATTCCCAGCTCAGATGGTAGAGCTTATGCAGTTATCAATTGTAAAGCACAGCACACAATCAGTTTTGACCCCTGCCCTACTCATTCTGTAGATTTTGACAATGGAGGTTTTTTTTTTTTTTTTTCGCCCCCCCCCAGGCTGACCAGTGCACAGGGCTCCAAGGCTTCCTCATCTTCCACAGCTTCGGTGGTGGTACTGGTTCTGGTTTCACCTCCCTGCTGATGGAACGCCTCTCTGTTGACTACGGCAAGAAGTCCAAACTGGAGTTTGCTGTCTACCCAGCTCCCCAGATCTCCACAGCTGTTGTTGAGCCCTACAACTCCATCCTGACCACCCACACCACCCTGGAGCACTCCGACTGTGCCTTCATGGTAGATAATGAGGCCATCTATGATATCTGTCGCAGGAACCTGGACATTGAGCGCCCGTCCTACACCAACCTGAACCGTCTCATTGGTCAAATTGTCTCCTCCATCACCGCCTCCCTGCGTTTTGATGGTGCCCTGAATGTTGACCTGACAGAGTTCCAGACCAACTTGGTGCCCTACCCCCGTATCCACTTCCCATTGGCCACCTACGCCCCAGTTATCTCCGCTGAGAAGGCCTACCATGAGCAGCTTTCAGTGGCTGACATCACCAATGCCTGCTTTGAGCCGGCAAACCAGATGGTGAAATGTGACCCCCGTCACGGCAAGTACATGGCCTGCTGTCTGCTGTACCGTGGAGACGTGGTGCCCAAAGATGTCAACTCGGCTATCGCCACCATCAAGACCAAGAGAAGCATCCAGTTTGTGGACTGGTGCCCCACTGGCTTCAAGGTAGGCATCAACTACCAGCCTCCCACCGTGGTGCCCGGGGGGGACCTGGCCAAGGTTCAGAGGGCCGTGTGCATGCTGAGCAACACCACCGCCATCGCTGAGGCCTGGGCCCGCCTGGACCACAAGTTCGATCTGATGTACGCCAAGCGTGCCTTCGTCCACTGGTACGTGGGGGAGGGTATGGAGGAAGGAGAGTTCTCTGAGGCCCGAGAGGACATGGCTGCCCTGGAGAAGGACTACGAAGAGGTCGGAACAGACAGCGTGGGCGATGAGGATGAGGAAGGAGAGGAGTATTAAGATGAAGACCAGTATCCAGACTTGCTCTGAGTGCAAGGAGCTTCAGTACAATGGATACTGAAATATTTGTGATTTCATTATTTTTGTTTTATAATAAAAGCTTGATCATTCCCAAATAAAATAATATTTTAAGCTAACTTTTATACTTTATTTTTTGCTTTCATAATATCAGCAGATTATATAATACAAATTGAGTGTTATAAACATTGTGAATAATGCAAGTCTGGATATAATTTTCATAATAAATGAACAAATAACAACTGTCTTAGTTTCTTGTGAAAAAGATATAATCTAAATACAGAAGGCATTGCTATCATCCTTAATTCATCCAATACAATTCTATTGAAGTTCGCTGGGAACCGTTCAGTTTTAAAATGTGTATACAGTATGCCTCACCTTTTAACATTGTAGTTATTTAGTTCTGTACATACACAATATAATGGCAAAGCATATTTTAAATCGGTGGATATTCTTTCTCAATATCACAACTCGCTTTATACAAGAACATATGTTTCTTTTCAGTGAAAACATAACATCTTAACGAGCAGGTTGATAAAACTATAAATGTGCTTTTAAAAAAAAATAGTTATAACAATTGTTTTTTGATGTACATCACAGTCCTATAGCAACAGAGCAAGCATGAACTGATTTTGATAACAATTAAGCACGCTTTTCATTCCAAAATTCATCTTTTGTGTTGTCAATTATCTCGTCACAAATTGCCTTTTAGTGTAGATCTCGATAAGGCTTGCTCAATGTTCTATCAAAGCTTTAAGTACAAGTTTCACAGTGGCTCAGCTTAAAGCGTTCTTAAATTGCTCTGAATGTTACATTGCAATTCTGAAAAGCATGCTTTACAGCGATGTTTTTATTTTTAAAAAAGGTATCTGATACCAGACTAGGTTAAAGAAATCTCTTGCATGTCTTACTTTCTACTAGTCTATCACTGTTTCACTTCCTAGGTCATTTTACCTGTAGTGTTTCTGGGGTCAAAGCATGTAACTCAGACTGCAAAGTATGTCAGTCAAGGAAGCAACTGGTTGCTTCATGACTGGAAAGGACCTGTTGAAGGGGTGGGTACAATTTCACTCTAAAGGACTTCTTGAAAGTGCAAAACTAATTGAACATAATGCATGCAGTCAGATCTTTCTTTAAACAAGTGTAATTCTTCAAGCCCTTCATTCCTTCAATAGGCTGCAGATTGTAACTGGACAGCAGCAGAGAACTGTCTCTTCTCTCACATGCGGTGCTCTCTTTGGCTTTGCTCACTCAAGCTGTGCATGTTGAGAAGTTCCTTGAAAAGATCAATTATTATTATTTATTTCTTAGCAGACACCCTTATCCAGGGCGAATTACAATTGCTACAAGATATCACATTATTTTTTTTACATACAATTAACCGTTTATACAGTTTTTTTTTTTTTACTGGAGCAATCTAGGTAAAGTACCTTGCTCAAGGGTACAGCAGCCGTGTCCCCCACCTGGGATTGAACCCACCACCCTCCGGTCAAGAGTCCAGAGCCCTAACCACTACTCCACACTGCTGCCCTTTCATAGAAATTCATAGAAACTGGCCACAAGAGTGTTAATTTAATCTCTAAAACAAGGGATGAATGGATGGAAAAATGCAATATCATCTCACAGCAGGAAAGATTCAACAATTCCCAGTATTTTATAAAATGCTGAAATTAAATGACATTTTGGCCAGACACTGAGGATGTGAAGCTTCATAAGTTGTTAATACAGCACACATTGTTGTCTTGAAAGTGACTTTTCTTCATAAATGAACAAAGTATGTGGCTGGGTGTGATGTCCCTTGTCACATTGTTTTTTTTTCTATTTTAATTTAGCAGGAATAAGGCAAACAAATACCTACCTCTGCATGTAAGCTGGTTTCTGTCTCCTCCTGTTCCAGAGACAGTGGGTAGCAAGCCAGAAGCAAAAACGTATTGTTAATCATTAGTTTGGCTTTATGTTATTTAAATAAAAGTGCTTAAATAGCATTGCTTTTTCAGTGGCTGCCTGATTTCCTGATTCTGGCCTGATCGATTTTGCTACCCTTTTACAAAGGAGTGTCACGACTAAGTTGGCTGCATTTAAACTAATATTACCATTCCAAAATACTGTAATTAAGTCGGCTGCAGTATTAAAGCATGTTTTGGAAAGGGATATGACATAGTATTCATCTCAAGATATGTCACCCTTTCTTTGCGTATACCTAAAGAAGAGCTTGTCCAGTTGTGATGAAGCTTGCTAGATGCAGCTTATTAAATATATAGAATCTGCGGGTGTATGTGGAGGCTGTCAATCTATCTGTCTGGATCACAATTACATTTATACTTCTAGTGAAGCACGTTATCTGAAGGAATCTGTGCTTGCATTTCAATCATATTTTTACTTGTGCATACAGACACATGTTGGCCCAGTTATTTCATGATGCTAATGGCTCTAGTTTTGAACTTCCATCTGCGGTGGTGGGTGCATAAAATCAGTTTTAATACTGTCAGAACAAAATACACTATTGAACTGACCAAATGATATAAGGGACAATATTTTGTAAGAATGAAGCATGTTGAGTGCAGCATGCAGGGGAACCCTGCATTGCTGTGCAGGATGCACACCCTCCACGTCCATAGCACCTGCATGTCTGCTCTTTGTAAGTGAGGTGCAGCATCTTGTGGCTAATGTTATAACTACAATGGTTGGGCTTCATGTTTCTGGCAGGCAGTTATCATGTATACAGAATATGTTCAACATATTGACATACTATACAGATCATGTTTCTGACTCACAAATAAAATAAATGTAAGATTAAAAATAACAAAATGTGGCCGCAAAATAAGTTTTATCTTTTAATTTTAGAGTTTTAATTTATCAGGGTTTTGTAGGGGTTTCTGTTAGAGTTTTAATTTATCAGGGTTTTGTAGGGGTTTCTGTTAGAGTTTTAATTTCTCAGGGTTTTGTAGGGGTTTCTGTTAGAGTTTTAATTTCTCAGGGTTTTGTAGGGGTTTCTGTTAGAGTTTTCATTTCTCAGGGTTTTTAGGGGTTTCTTTTAGTTTTAATTTCTTTGTGTTTTGTAGGGGTTTCTGTTAGAGTTTTAATTTATCAGGGTTTTGTAGGGGTTTCTGTTACAGTTTTAATTTCTCAGGGTTTTGTAGGGGTTTCTTTTAGAGTTTAAATGTATCAGGGTTTTGTAGGTGTTTCTGTTAGTTTTCATTTCTCTTGGTTTTGTAGGGGTTTCTGTTAGTTTTAATTTCTCTGGGTTTTATAGGGGTTTATTTTAGTTTTAATTTCTCAGGGTTTTGTAGGTGTTTCTTTAAGAGTTTTAATTTCTCTGGGTTTTGTAGGGGTTTCTTTAAGAGTTTTAATTTTTCTGGTGGCAAAACTTCCCCAGAAGGCTCTGAGGAAGATGTGATTGTAACATCCTGGCTCTGAGGAAGATGTGATTGTAACATCCTGGCTCTGAGGAAGATGTGATTGTAACATCCTGGCTCTGAGGAAGATGTGATTGTAACATCCTGGCTCTGAGGAAGATGTGATTATAACATCCTGGCTCTGAGGAAGATGTGATTATAACATCCTGGCTCTGAGGAAGATGTGATTGTAACATCCTGGCTCTGAGGAAGATGTGATTATAACATCCTGGCTCTGAGGAAGATGTGATTGTAACATCCTGGCTCTGAGGAAGAAGTGATTGTAACATCCTGGCTCTGAGGAAGATGTGATTATAACATCCTGGCTCTGAGGAAGATGTGATTGTAACATCCTGGCTCTGAGGAAGAAGTGATTGTAACATCCTGGCTCTGAGGAAGATGTGATTATAACATCCTGGCTCTGAGGAAGATGTGATTGTAACATCCTGGCTCTGAGGAAGATGTGATTGTAACATCCTTGCTCTGAGGAAGATGTGATTATAACATCCTGGCTCTGAGGAAGATGTGATTGTAACATCCTGGCTCTGAGGAAGATGTGATTGTAACATCCTGGCTCTGAGGAAGATGTGATTGTACGTGGAAATATCAACGTTGCTGTCCGAGAACAATGACATCCTGGCTCTGAGGAAGATGTGATTATACAAAATAAAATACAATTTATTGCAGGGTTGCTTTCTTGCCTTCCCCGAGGATTCTGAATAATAAAGTCTTCATGGGTAAGCAACCTGTTTTCAGATTATATACAGTGTATATATATATATATTATATATATATATATATATATATATATATATATATATATATATATATATATATACCCTTCAAAAAAAGAAATGCACAGCAGATATATTTTCGTTAATCACTTAAAAATTGCAATAAAACTTGATCAAAAGAATTGTATTTATTTAAACACGTTTTGCTGACAGTGTCACATTGTCAGGATTGAAAACGCATGACGTACGCCAAAACATACAAAGATGCCGAGGTGTGGCTATAAAAGTGGAGGGTTCTCAGCTTGCCTGTCTTATTAGTGTTCACTGTAGACACATTTGAAGTTATGTCTAGACTTACCGAGGCTCAACGGAATAATGCTGTTGGACATCTGGAAGCCGGCGGATCTCAGTCCGCTGTGGCACGGCGTCTGAATTTTTTCCGAGAGCACTATAGGATGACTTTGGCACCGATACCAGCAACGTAGAACAACACCTAACCGCCCAAGATCCGGTAGACCACATGTGATGACGGCAGCTCAGGACAGATTTATACACCTACGTCATTCACGTGACAGGTTCACCACTGCAACCTCTACAACATCTGCAGTACCAGGAACATGTCGAATTTCCATCCAGACTGTCAGAAACCGCCTACGGGAGGCAGGTATCCAAGCAAGAAGGCCTGTTAGAGGAGTGATTCTTACGCCACAACATTGTCGACTACAACTTCAGTGGTGTCATAATCACAGAGTATGGCCCATACAAAGATGGAGAAATGTGGTGTTCAGTGATGAATCCAGATTTCTGCTTCAACATGCAGATGGAAGAGCCTGGGTATACAGGCGACGTCATGAATGTTTTGCAGCCAACTGTGTGCGACAGGTTGACAGACTTGGTGGTGGGAGTGTCATGTTGTGGGCGGCAATCTCAGAAGTGGCAGAACCAACCTTGTTCATGTTCAAGGCAGACTGGCAGCTCAGCGCTATTGTCATGAGATCACACAGCCTCATGTGTTCCCATTCATAACGTCATTTTCCAGCATGACAATGCACGACCGCACACAGCCCGGGCCACCACAGCTTTCCTCACTCAGAACAATGTTCAAGTGCTTCCCTGGCCGTCTTGATTACCAGATCTGAACCCCATTGCGCATTTGTGGGATGAGCTTGATTGACGTGTGCGATGACGTCACCGTGAGCCACAGACGGTTCAAGGACTTTTCCAGGCATTTGAGCAAGAGTGGGTTGCCATTCCCTGGCATGTTATCCAGGCTCTGATTCGATCCATGGGCAGGAGATGTCAGGCCGTCATCGATGCCAATGGTGGGCACACCCGTTACTGATTTCCGTTAACTTTGAACTTTGTTTGACCTTTGAAAGTGACTTTATTGAATGTCTTAATGATTTCTGTACAAGTTAAGGTTCTTTGGAACTGTCTATTTTACTATGCAAACTGCCATACTAATGCTATAGAAAGTACATTCAAAACACCTATGCATTTCTTTTTTTGAAGACTATAGATAGGGGGTGAGGACCTCCTTTTTAAATAATGTCTTAAACTTGGATCTCATGGTTGTTTTTTCTCCTCACAGAAAAAAAATGAAATTAATAGGAGTGTGTCACAAAGACGGCCAGAGTGGGTGGCGTCAGACCAGACAGGAATTCAAAACAAAGACAGTGGTTGATGATGAGCTGAGTGCAATGGCTGCACTCAGCGTTTATTAACAAATAAAAGGGTTGAAAACAGCACAAAACACGGGACACGGCACTTCACGCCAAAATAAACAGGTAGACAAAACGGACAGACACTAACAAACAGGGACGAACAAACACGGTGAGTGAAAACACTATTTACTTTATATTTACGTTCTTCCGTTCTTATTTTAACTCTCCTTCTCCACACTCGTTCTCCACTCACCGAACACCAACCCTGACTGAGTGCTACGTGTCTCTATATATACTGTTGTGCTGGGATTCAATTACTAATTAATTATTCACTTGAATCCCAGCACGTGAATTAATTCTGTGCAACCCCGTGCTCACATATTACATTTTAAATGCACGTGCGTGATGTGCAATCCCGTGCCTAAATACAAATATACACTTTTTACACACGTGAAACACAGACCCGTTTATATCCCGTGTACCAATCTATACACCAACATTAACATACGCACGCATATATACAACACAGAACACACAAATGCACACAGGGGCGGGGCACTTTGCCACATATACCCCCCCTTGTGCGCAGCACACATGGCCTCAACGGCCACCTCCCCCCTTAAATACCCAGCAGTCCAGGCCAAAGTCTCGGGCTGGGAAGGGAGGCTTTAGTGGGCCCATGGCTGGACATGCTGTCAGCTCCCCTGCCGGTAGTGGCACGGCTGACAGCATGCTGGTCCCGTCCTGCAGCGAAAAAGCTGCGGGGGCAGGTGGTCCCCCGACCTCCCCCTTCTTCATAGCCGGCAGCTCCCTCCTGTGGGGCTCCGGCCACAAGAACTCCTGCAGCGAAACTGCTGCTGGGGAAAGTGGTCTCCAGACCTCATCCCCCTTCTTCGTGGCCGGCAGCTCCCCTTTCTGGGGCTCCGGCCACCGTACTCCCTGCGGAGGTACGGGCAGCAGAGGCAGCTCCAGCTCCTCTGCTCCAGGCGGTGGCGGAGGCAGAGGCAGCTCCAGCTCCTCTGCTCCTGGCGGTGGTGGAGGCAGAGGCAGCTCCAGCTCCTCTGCTCCTGGCGGTGGTGGAGGCAGAGGCAGCTCCAGCTCCTCTGCTCCTGGCGGTGGTGGAGGCAGAGGCAGCTCCAGCTCCTCTGCTCCTTGCGGTGGTGGTGGCGGAGGCAGAGGCAGCTCCTGCTCCTCTGCTCCTTGCGGTGGTGGTGGCGGAGGCAGAGGCAGCTCCTGCTCCTCTGCTCCTGGCGGTGCTGGCTCCCTCTGCTGTGGCGGCTGGGCATGTGCGCGCCGTGCTGCCTTCAGCAGCATAGCGAGAGGCTGCTGGGGGACACCAGCATCCTGCCCTTCTCCCCCCCAAAAATTTTCAGGGGGTTGAGCCTGTAACCCCTCCCCTTCCGGCTCTTGGGGCTGAACCAGCAGGCATTTTCCCTCTGCTGGTGGCTTGGGTCCCAGGGCTGTGGAAGCCCCGACTTGCCTCCCTTTGGGCTGTGGACGCACCGACTCCTCCCTTTTGGGCTGTGGACGCACCGACTCCTCCCTTTTGGGCTGTGGACGCACCGACTCCTCCCTTTTGGGCTGTGGACGCACCGACTCCCCCCTCTTGGGCTGTGGACGTTCGGGCTCCCCCCACTCAGGCGTAGGACGTTCGGGCTCCTCCCACTCAGGCGTAGGACGTTCGGGCTCCTCCCACTCAGGCGTAGGACGTTCGGGCTCCTCCCACTCAGGCGTAGGACGTTCGGGCTCCTCCCACTCAGGCGTAGGACGTTCGGGCTCCTCCCACTCAGGCGTAGGACGTTCGGGCTCCTCCCACTCAGGCGTAGGACGTTCGGGCTCCTCCCACTCAGGCGTAGGACGTTCGGGCTCCTCCCACTCAGGCGTAGGATGTTCGGGCTCCTTCCGCTTGGGCTGCGGACGCTCAGGCTCCTCCCATTTGTGCTGTGGACGCTCAGGCTCCTCCCATTTGGGCTGTGGAGGCAAAACCAGCAGGCATTCACCCTCTGCTGGTGGAGATGGGGACAGCAGGCATTCACCCTCTGCTGGTGGGCCTGCTACCTGGGCTGCTGTTCCTTTTATCGTTGCCTCCAGGTAGCTGAGGAGAAACTCCACACCTTCCTCCAAGGTGTTTGGGGTGTGTTCCTCCTGATAGGCCTCCCATCTCTCACTGTCCATCATCCACAGGGCCCGGACGATTATGGGCAGAGACTGGGCCTCCAGCCCAGCATTCTCTAGGAACCAGCCCCGCAGTTTGATGGCGTCTTCTGCCATTGACCTTTTTTTTTTTTTTTTTTTTTTTTTTTCCAGACCCCTCCTGGTCTGACGCTTGGAGGCGCGGCTATCCCACGATGACACCACGTGTCACAAAGACGGCCAGAGTGGGTGGCGTCAGACCAGACAGGAATTCAAAACAAAGACAGTGGTTGATGATGAGCTGAGTGCAATGGCTGCACTCAGCGTTTATTAACAAATAAAAGGGTTGAAAACAGCACAAAACACGGGACACGGCACTTCACGCCAAAATAAACAGGTAGACAAAACGGACAGACACTAACAAACAGGGACGAACAAACACGGTGAGTGAAAACACTATTTACTTTATATTTACGTTCTTCCGTTCTTATTTTAACTCTCCTTCTCCACACTCGTTCTCCACTCACCGAACACCAACCCTGACTGAGTGCTACGTGTCTCTATATATACTGTTGTGCTGGGATTCAATTACTAATTAATTATTCACTTGAATCCCAGCACGTGAATTAATTCTGTGCAACCCCGTGCTCACATATTACATTTTAAATGCACGTGCGTGATGTGCAATCCCGTGCCTAAATACAAATATACACTTTTTACACACGTGAAACACAGACCCGTTTATATCCCGTGTACCAATCTATACACCAACATTAACATACGCACGCATATATACAACACAGAACACACAAATGCACACAGGGGCGGGGCACTTTGCCACAGAGTGTTTAACTTTTTCAAGAACTAAAACAATAACAACGGGTGCACAAATAAAGCCTGAAAAGTAACCCTGATCACCTGTTTTTTCAAAGCTTCAAGCAGACAAAATTAAACTAATGCGGCAACCGCAGATGAGATGAGGTTAGTAAACAGTTCTGGCTGAGGCCTTTAACTGCCATATCAAGTCTATTATTAACAGAGTTAACACTCACCCCAGTACAGGATTGTGTCCGTCAGTGTGTAATCATCACTGTTGCAAAGGAAGTATTGTTAATTTGTAACATAGATATGTCCCTTCCCCAGGGATACTGCATAAACACAAACAATATCTATAATAAGACATCTTGTAACAAATTATCATGCATACTTTCATCAAGTAACTGTAATTTACAGTATTAGTGCCTGTTATTCTTGTGTGTTTACATAAGAAAGTTTACAAACGAGAGGAGGCCATTCAACCCGTGCTTATTATTTAAGTGTTGTTGACACGCAACCCAGCCAAATAAAGGTCATTAGGCCCATCTTGTTCGTTTGGTTGTTAGTAGCTTATTGATCCCAGAATCTCATCAAGCAGCTTCTTGAAGGATCCCAGGGTGTCAGCTTCAACAACATTACTGGGGAGTTGGTTCCAGACCCTCACAATTCTCTGTGTAAAAAAGTGCTTCCTATATTCTGTTCTGAATGCCCCTTTATCTAATCTCCATTTGTGACCCCTGGTCCTTGTTTCTTTTTTCAGGTCAAAAAATTCCCCTGGGTTGACATTGTCTATACCTTTTGGAATTTTGAATGTTTGAATCAGATCGCTGCGTAGTCTTCTTTGTTCAAGACTGAATAGATTCAATTCTTTTAGCCTGTCTGCATACGACATGCCTTTTAAACCCAGGATAATTCTGGTTGCTGTTCTTTGCACTCTTTCTAGAGCAGCAATATCAGGTGACCAGAACTGAACACAATATTCTAGGTGAGGTCTCACTAATGCATTGTAAAGTTTTGACATTACTCCCCTTGATTTAAATTCAACACTTCTCACAATATATCAGCATCTTGTTGGCCTTTTTTATTGCTTCCCCACATTGCCTAGATGAAGACATTTCTGGGTCAACATAAACTCCTAAGTCTTTTTCATAGTTCCCTTCTTCAATTTCAGTATCTCCCATATGATATTTATAATGCACATTTTTATTACCTGCATGCAATACTTTACACTTTTCTCTATTAAATGTCATTTGCCATGTGTCTGCCCAGTTCTGAATGCTGTCTAGATTATTTTGAATGACCTTTGCTGCTGCTGTTTGCCACTCCTCCTATTTTTGTGTCGTCTGCAAATTTAACAAGTTTGCTTACTATACCAGAATCTAAATCATTAATGTAGATTAGGAATAGCAGAGGACCTAATACTGATCCCTGTGGTACACCACTGGTTACCTTGCTCCATTTTGAGGTTTCTCCTCTAATCAGTACTTTCTGTTTTCTACATGTTAACCACTCCCTAATCCATGTGCATGCATTTCCTTGAATCCCTGCTGCGTTCAGTTTGAGAATTAATCTTTTATGCAGGACTTTGTCAAAAGCTTTCTGGAAATGTAAATAAACCATGTCGTATGCTTTGCAATTATCCATTGTCGATGTTGCATCCTCAAAAAAGTCAAGCAGGTTAGTTAGACTGCTTTCTTCCCAAGTTTATCCCTACTTGCACTGGTCAGTGGCCCTTGCTGACATCCCAGTTTGTTTACATTCCCCGAACATTCATTTTAAATGTCTTGCCACTGTCTCCTTATGAGCCATATAGGCATGCTCCTGATATAACTTGCAGCAGATGGAGGTTAGACATATTCAATCTCTGTTTTAGTCCAAGAACCAAAACAGAAATAACAAATGGATTATTTTAATACCTTAGGTACAGCTGAGATGGTCCATGTGAGTTAGGTACATTGTTTATTTCATTCTTCTTTAAAAAACCCCAAAACGAACACTGGTTTTCTTTTACATTTGCATTATCTACCTACAGTACATGTAAATGTTGTTGCAAATCACACTGTTATCTAACATGTTGAGGCATTTACCAAAAGATGACAAGGATTTTAGTTAAATGGTATATGCAATCACTCATTTAGTGAAAATATAAATGTTGTCTTCTGTTTTTTGTGCTAATGTGAAAAAGTAATTAACTGCTAATTTCTTCTACCTTAAAGTATTATTTCCTTTTTAAAAAAAGTCACCCTGCACTTACAGAAGTATGCAGTCTTTCTACTGTATATGTTTTCATTTATAGTCAAATACAAAATAAATACATCTAAATTGAATCCTCCATTATAATGTTATTGTCTGAATATTTATTAAACAAAATCACAAAGATTGTTAGCAGAGAGTGGGGCGTTTGTTTGTAGTTACCGTAGTCCCTCTGGGGAGATCTATGCAGTTTCAATGGAAGACAGGCCTCTCACTGCTAGTTTCCAACAACACAATCTGTCGCCTAGCTAGCAGCTCCTACTCTTGCTATAAATACAAGGACCAGCCCTGCTCTGCACCAATACCTTTTCATTCCAAACCCTAGACGCTGAACGGAAAACAGACACAAAATGGTAAGGAGACATGCAACTTTTTCTATTCTTTCAAAAGTATTGCTATGAAAAGTCACAGTAACCTAAGAGACAGCCAGGAGGTCCTGATAGTGTGGGATAGCAGTTAGAGCTAGAGACCTGTGGACAGGGAAAGATTCTGGCTGAGTATCCTAGTTATTAGAACTACAGAATGGAAACGAGACTCTTCTGCAGAAAGTTGGGAGCTGAAAGAAACTACTTTGGAATAGATAGTATCTATTTGAGAAGTTTGTCACTGGATGTATTAAGTTTTGTATTTCTAAAGTTGGGAGCGAGAAGGCAGGAGATCTTCAGACAAATACTGTATTGGTTGTCCATTGGATGTTCCAGTTATAATGACAAGCTGGATGGATGCTGAACTTGCTGTGACTGAAGCATTGTTTATACATGGCAGTCCTCCACTGGTATAAAAAAGGAGAAATGGGAGGAAGCTTCAGCAATGCAAAGACTAATATTTCTTTAAAAATATACCACAGAATCAACAGCAGCCTTTAAGTAGACTTTTTCTTAAAAAAAATATTCGTGTTTGCTTTTTTTTTAATAATTTTTTTCATTTCTGTTATATGAGTTATAGCTCTGTATGAATACAATAAAAATGATGTTTTGTGCTGGAATAAGCTCTCAATTACATTAGCATTGGTATGGATATGATACTGTAACATTCATATCATTAAAATTAAAATCCTTTAAATTAAAATGCAAATCCTTACTGGTAGTGTTACAGTGAAGCTCAGCTTACTATAAAAGTAATACCTTGCATCTCTACAGAACCTGCAATAAAATCTGCTTGAAAAGTGCATGGCTCACAAGTAGGGGGTATAGTGAATGATGAAGGGAATCACTCATCTGTCTGAGTCAATCTTGCTGTAACACTGTAGCCCATATGGGTTGAGTAGCAGCTCCCAGTAAATAGAAACTCACACCTGTAAGGGCCAAACTGTCCATGATGTATCATGGAGTAACTCTGTCAGGTATAATCCCTTTAATATAATGCCTGTAAATACTGGTTGAGAAAATACTTTTTTTATTTTTATGTTATAACCCAGGGCAAGGCTACTGTGTAACATCATATCATAGCAGTGGGGTATGGTGATGGAGGCGCCTGCTTCTAATGAAGTTTATAGTTGAACTAGGCCACAAAAAAAAAAAAAGGTCAAGTCAAGTATTTACCAGGCTGTCTTCCATCAACAGCTTCTTTGGTCTGGATTTAAACATATGGCCCGGTTGTGCCTGAAGGGTCTGTCATGGATTTTTCATATAAGAAGCCCAGAAAAATGACCCTGTTTTCTTTCTCTCCAGCGTGAGTGTATCTCCATCCATGTTGGCCAAGCCGGAGTCCAGATGGGCAATGCCTGCTGGGAGCTCTACTGCCTGGAACACGGGATCCAGCCTGATGGGCAGATGCCCAGCGACAAGACCATCGGTGGAGGAGACGATTCCTTCAACACCTTCTTCAGCGAGACTGGAGCTGGGAAACACGTCCCCAGAGCAGTCTTTGTGGACCTGGAGCCCACTGTGGTTGGTAAGGAAAAAACTATAATACAAGTTCATCTGGTATTGCTTATTTTAGTTGTAAAATATGACATTTTTTTCTTTTCATTTTCAGATGAGGTTCGCACTGGAACCTACCGTCAGCTGTTCCACCCTGAGCAGCTCATCACTGGCAAGGAGGACGCTGCTAACAACTACGCCCGCGGGCACTACACCATCGGCAAGGAGATCATCGACCTGGTGCTTGACAGGACCAGGAAATTGGTGAGATTGTTTAGATTAAAAGAATTGGAGATTTGGGGCTCCCGAGTGGCGCATCCAGTAAAGGCGCTCCACATTGTGCAGGATGTGCCCTATAGTCTGGAGGTCGCGAGTTCAAGTCCAGGCTATTCCTTTGCCGACCGAGGACGGGAGCTTCCAGGGGGCGGCGCTCAATTGACCGAGCGCCGCCCGGGGGGAGGGAGGGTTAGGTCGGCCAGCGTGTCCTTGGCTCACTGCTCACCAGCGACCCCTGTAGTCTGGCCTGGCGTCTGCGGGCTTGCCGGTAAGCTGCCCGAGAGCTACGTTGACCTCCGATGCTGTAGCTCTCGGTGGCTGCATGGTGAGTCCGCAGTGTGAAAAAAAAGCGGTCGGCTGACGGCATACGTTTCGGAGGACAGCGTGTGTTCGTCTTCGCCCTCAGGAGTCAGCGCAGGGGTGGTAGCGGTGAGCTGAGCCTAAAAATAATTGGCCATTTCCAAATTGGGGAGAAAATAATTAAAAATAATTGTCAATGACTAAATTTATAAAAAAAAAAAATAGAATTGGAGATTAAAATCCTAAGGTGTGAGAGGAGAGTTCAGTCTATTCAGTCCAGTACATGACCTCTCTGCACACTGATATGGTGGTTCTGTGATCTTAATACTAAGACCTGGTCTAAAACTGTCACAACTAGTATCACACTGACCCTCAACTGGCCCTGAACGCACAGCGGTTTAATCACTTGTGACATGGGTGGGAATGGAACTGTAAACCAAAATAAGAAAGGTTTGATCCCCTCTGTCAGTTCAGTAAGCCACAACCAAGCCGCACCAGGGGCCGTACGAGCCCTCACGGTGCGGTTAAGGAGAGCAACAAATCGTCATTTCTGACAAACGACTCCAGATCTTCATGAACACTTCTATCTCCCCACGGAGAACCTAGAGCCTGCACTATCTCAGCGTCCCAAGGCTGTACTTCTCTCTCTCCCAAGGCTGTACGCCCGCCATGCTTGTTGTTTGTCTTTCTGGAGTGTACTGACTGATGCAACATAATGACAAAAATCCTTAACCCTGCTCCTGACCCGGCTCCGAGCCAGATTCACAGTTTGGTTCTCGCTTCGCTTGACAAATAGCCAGTGGAGAACCACCCGTACCCGTACTGTACTGAGCCCTCACGGGTCAGATGTGCCAGTGGAGAAGGGGTATTACTGTACCCCTTTCTCACTTCTGTATTTCTTTCTTTTCATGAAGTATAGTCCAGAGACTGAGAACTGTTTAAGTTTCTGGAAATATGATAAGATTCTCTGACACTTAAGTTCACATGCCTACAGAACAATTGCCAAAGGTGACAATTCCTTTGAGCTCTCAGAGCTTAAAAATATTTGTGTATACTGGAATCAAACTATGTTCATATACAAATTTGGGATCAGTAATTATTATTATTATTATTATTATTATTATTATTATTATTTGTTTATTTAGCAGACACCTTT